>NC_133648.1:85539766-85844727 GCF_009905375.1 Apium graveolens | reverse complement strand
TTTTTAATTATCAATTAAAAAATTAAATATATAATCATAGAATTTTTTGAGGCCTTAGGTCACCATGTAAATCACCTACATGGAGCACAGAAAAGTGTTGCTTACTTCGAACACTTGGGTAGACTGATTTCTTAAGACCTTCATTTGATACCTTATCTACCTACTTGCTTGGTGCCCATTTCCTTGACCTTTTTCTTTAGTGCCTCATTCTATTGTGCAACAAATGGCTACAACAAGAACAATAAAGATTTATATGTATTTGACATGTTTGATGTCATAAATATGAACAAGTTATTATCTTTTTGCAGGTTCTTTTGTTGTGCCCTATCTCCTTACAGTTATCATACTTTGGGTAATCTTTTACTGTGCTTTCTTCGTATGTGATCCCTTCTTCTTCCGTCTTTTCTATCCACATTAATTTGCTGAAAAAAACCCAAGCTCCATTGAAACACAAACTATTAGCAGATGTAAAAATGCTAACTGTGGTTCAGTTGGGATATTTACCTTGATTTCACATGTTTTTTTGTTGTGGCCCTATTTCTAATACCTTGTGCTGAAGAAATGATCCGGCCGTTTTGAGCATTTTTGGGTGGTTATTTTTGCTTTTTTTACTTTATTTCTAATTACTCTTTACACATATTATCATTAAATATTTAAATTAATTTATTATAAGAAAATATATATTTTTAATAATTATAACTCAAGTAAAACTTAGTGAAAAGAAAAGTTTTAGATTTAAAGTAAAAAAATACTCAAATTAGATACTTTCGATGTGGTCAAATGAATTAAGAAAAATGCTCCACTTATTATTAAGTATTAAATGATGATTATACAAATTCTTGATAGAAAATTATTAACTCACAAAATATATAATTTTAAGGTGGGGTTAATGATGAAATCGAAATTTTATGATCTTTATATTTAATATTATATATAAGGACATAACTCTTAAACCTGAGCAAAAAAATAAAAACAAGACATTTAGTGATTTAGTACTAATAATAAGAGTCCCGTGAAGTTTACAAAGATTTTTTCTATATATTTATTAGACGGAAAAATATATAATTATAAAAATAAATCTATTAAAATTGTCGATAACATCACCCAAAACTAATTCTAGTATTTTTTATCATAATAAACAATTACATTAATAAAGTTTCTAAATTCAATAAAAGTATATCTTCCATTCACAAAACATATCGTTTAACAAAGGTCATACAAGATTACCCCAAAAATATAGATAATGAGACTTAATGTCTGAATAGATAACCCACAAAAAAAAATCATTAAAGCGAAAAAAACCTATGAAAAAAATACAAGTACAAAAATGTGTGCCGGGTTTTTTACACTGTGTGCTCTAATTTTTATATATTTTTGATGAGCTGATATGATTTTATTGGTAGATTTTTGGGGTTTATCCTTATTAATAAGTTAAGAATTAACTAGGTAAATGTTTCAGTATGTGTTCATAAACACACCCTAAAAAAATTATTTATATAAAATTGATAAAAATCATGTCCCTGCCCTAAACGAGGAAAAATAATTTAAAATATCAATTCTGAAAATTATAACCCAAAATATTAACTAATCATACGAACCAAAATAACTTTTTAACATAACATTTTGACAAAACGCTAAATTTTTGTATATCTTGTGTTTTTTTTTTATTTTTTAAACATATAAACATTACCCAAAGGTACTTTTTTCTAAATTTTTATTTTAATGTTTTGTGAACCTGAATTGTGTAGTGTCTTAGTCTGTAAACACAACTTACTTTATGCAGCATTTTGACACTAAAACACTGCTTCATCTAGTATTTTACATATATTAAAAAAATAATTTTAAACTAATAAAAAATTGTTAAACACTAAAATAATTAAAATTTATATTAAATTATTTCTAAATCCCGAAAGGGAATTGGTGAACCCTAAAATGTTAAAAATTGTTAAATTAGGTGACACCCTTAAATTTTAAAATTGTTTAATTTAGAGTTTATATTTATGGTTCCTAGGGTTTCGGCTCTAAACCGGTGCATTTTTTTATATTTTTAAAAACCCAAAAGTGGATTGTTGAACTATAAAATGTTAAAATTGTTAAATTATATGTATTTTTATTCAATTTTCTAATATTTCTAAAATTCAAAAAGGATTATTGTACCTTAAAAAATTAAAAAATTATTAAATTATGGTACACCATTAAATTTAAAAATAATTATTAAAACGTAATATTAATTAGTGTTTCTAACCCCAAAACAACACACTGTGTAGAGCTAAAATAATAAAAATAAAGAATTAACTAAGTTAAATAAAGAATTAACTGAGTTAACACTACACAGTGTTCCATTATATATAATAATAATAATAAATAAATAAAAAATAAAACGCTATGCGAAATAGCGTTTTAAGCTATTTTCACAATAGTGCATCTTTCATTAATATTTTGGGGCTTAATTTTTTAAAATGACATTTTATAGCTTTTTTTGTTGGTTGTTGTTTGTTTTGCACTAAAGAATGAAGACTTGCTTATACGATGGAAAAAGAAAAACTCCCGCAGAACTTCTGCGAGAAAATAAGAGAATGATTGACAAGTCTATCAGGGAAATAGAAAGAGAACGACAGGGTTTGCAGAATCAAGAGAAGAAACTGATTGTTGATATAAAGAAAACTGCAAAGCAAGGGCAGATGACGCCTATGATTACATATATGGAAAGAGTATACACGCAGTGAACACGAGTGGCAGTTACGAAAGGTTGATGCATATCAGCATGGGTTATATGTTTCTCCACATCCTCTCCATCCGAAGACCCTTTTCCACTGCATGATTCTTTAGTTGGGGCTTTTGATTTCTGTGGTTCTAGTGTAAATTGAAGATATGGGGAAACTATCTCTCGCGCGATTCACGTAACCGCCATTATCATCTTCAACTTTTCTTGCACTACTTATGACAAGATCAAGATCAAGGAAGAAACAATTTTCTCTCGAGCGGTTACTTTTTGTATTTATCGGTCACACACGTATATGTTATCGTTCATCATTACACATTTCAAAATGAATTTTCAAACTTCTTACCCGATTGGTTGAAACTTGTTGGCGACCAAGCAACAAGTAACAAATAATTAGGTAAGTCTCATGTGAATTATACCATGGGCTAAGGTTTGTTCAACTATTTTCAATTTAAGTGATCAAATTTTTATTTATTTGAAGTGAGTATTTATTCTTACGTATATGTTAGATCATTCTTTTCACTTTTTACGTATTTTTAACACGCACACACAAGCAGGGGGTCTTTTGGAAATAGGCTCTTCATTCTTCGGAATGAGGGGAAAGCTGTGTACATCTTACCCTCCCCAGACCCTGCGTTAAGCGATATTAGGTATGTTTGGTTTGGTTTGGTTTTACATTTTATATTTAGCAAAAAAAATAAAAAAAATAATAACATTTTGAACCTTTTTTTTTATAATCCATTTCATAGAGAAATTTCACATATCACCAAAATTTAAGCAGTAAAAAAAGGGTGGTGCCAAATGCAGGTCACTTTTGCCAAATGCAGTTTGGTTAGATTACGTTAAAGCCCCTCGTGCTCAATAAATGATTCAACCCTAATTAATGTATACAGGTGTACTTTTCCTTTTCCTGATTAGTAAGTAATGTTGCTGATTGCTAAGTAGATTAATAATTAGACTTAATATTCATATAAAACAATACGTGATATTATATTTTATAAATATTTAACTTCTTATAAAATAATTCATCATGTCAATTTTTATTGAAAATATAGACATCAAATTTAAAATATTCATTGAATATAATAAATTTTTTTATATTTAATATAAGTTATTTTCATTTTTCTTACATAATATCAATTATAAAATATGATTTTTTATAGAAATTGTTCTCAAAGTATACTTATTTTAAAAAAATTAAAATATATTTTAAATTGAGATACTAATTAATTAATTATATAATTTATGTTTCTATTTTAAATACACAATAATAATATTTAAAATATACTTGTTAACTAATTTGCAAGTATTTATTTATAATATTTTAATTAGTATGCATAAAGGTCGCAGGTGACGGAGGTGTTACCCTCTAGTGGATCAGCTGGAGCACGACCATGCTAACTATTTCACAAATATTTATTTGTACATCTCTTAAATGTATAAAAGATATATTAAAAAGGTACAATTACATATTAACATTGAGGTATGTAAAGATTTCCATTTCTCAATTCTAGTCATCAGAGGAGCATCTCATCCATGTACAGAATCTTCATGAAATTTGAACCAAAATCTATAAATCTCCGGAACAGGACAATTATTGATCATGGGGACCTGTAAATATAATCATAATATCAACACAATATGATATGAGTTAATAAACATTGACAAACTAGTAAAGCATACATACCGAAATAAAGTGATTAGAGCTTCTTAGAAATGCTATGCAGATGAGTTTCTCCGGACTACTAATGCCTCCTGGAACATATAGTGACAAATATGTCAAAGTACCCATTTATATCGAGTCCAAAGCAACTAAAATCACATTGTAAATAGTCGCAATTACTGGACCCATTTCATCTAAAGACATCCAATACTCATATGAACAAGGACTTTCACAATGGTTAACTCTTCTTAACGTCATTCTTGCTTCATCTAAATTTTTATGCAATACTTTCATCCAATAATCCAAACGCGTCTCTATGAAATCATGCAAATCTGTACGCACCCTTCCCCATTGATCTATTAACCCATAAATCTGATGGGCTACTGATCTATTCCCACAATTACCGTCAGCAGAAACATTTACATATTCATGAATATATGGAACAACAAATTTTGGAATTTCTGAATGAATGGATTTTCCGTTGCGGGCCCTTTGAACTTTTTACCTGATTTAGATGTAGAAGTTTCTTTGTCAATATACTCAAAGTATGAAGGATCTCTTTTTGTGGAACTCCTACTTTTCGGGCGCCCCTTACTTTGTCGATCACTAAAAGGCTCTTTCACTATCACTGTCTTTGGGTGCATCATTTTCTCCAGTTTAGATATGTACATTTTCTTCACCTCCGGTGATTGTTTCAGCATAATGTTAAAGTAATTCCACAAAATCTCATCATCATCTTGAAATTGTTTGTGGTTATTATCGAAAAAAAAGTATCACATTTTATATGAATAGTTTTTCAGAAAATATGAATATTATTCAACTCGATGCTCTTTCCTTTATTATCTAATATCCTCATCTCATGCGCGCATGGAAGATCATGAGTTGTTCTCAAGTAACAACCACATGTAGAAGGGTCAATGCTTACTCCGTGACGACTATATTCCTTAATAATTTTTTTTAATAACTGTATGAGAAATTTTACCAGTCAATTCAGTCAAGAGATGCAAAACAGTGACATGAAGATCCTTGTTCGTGGACTTGACGAAACTAGCTTTAATTTCATTTTCTTGAAGTTGTAAATATGAATGCACCCTCAACCAAATTGTGTCTAGACTCCCCGTTGAAGTCCTCAAAAATCTCTTTAGTGAATTATGAGCGCTTTAAACCCTATTATTAAGAGAGGATAATATTAAAATAATACAATAAACTATTAAAACTAACAAAAAGAAAAAATGATGAACAACTAATACCTATTTGTAGTACGATTTCCAAAATGCAACACCTTGTTTGTGTAAGCATGCACAAATTTTTTTGCATGAATCAACCACGTATCTTGTGAAGGGTTTTTAGCACATAAATGCAGCGAAAACGTAAATTTAATCTTAAAAAAACCGAAACCCTCCGCAGGATCCATGCGAAAAATAATATTTAATTCGTAGTTCAGTATGTTTACCTTAAGAAACTTTACGTTAATGGAAACATGGAGGTTTTTAATAGCGATCCAAGAACGATGAACGGAGATCCTTAGCAGCTGCTCCTCAAGTGTGAAGCACTCCACCGGTATCCACCAAGAAAACGATATAATGAAGGAGGAGGAGATGGAGTGAATTAGGGTTTTGTAAATCTTTTTGGTAGAGACAAAAATAGGGTTTATAATAGTATATTTATAGGCAAAATTTTCAGCTGAAAATTTTCCCATAAAATATTATTATTATTAACCCTTTATTATTCTCACTAATAATTAAAACACCTTTTAATTATTAATCCTTTTTCTAAACTCTTTAGAAATAATTCTCTCACTTGATTTAATTTCTAAAAATTAAATTCTTAATTAATAATATTAAGAACCTTTTATTAATTAATTTATAATCAATTAAATCTCATTTAATCAATTATTAAATTTGTCAATTAATTATTTATTTCATAAATAAATAATTATCAGCCATTATTAATTAATTCCTCCACCATTAAATCATTCTCTTTTATGGTGTGACCCTGTAGGTTCAATATTAAGCCGGTAGCAGAAATAAATAATAATAAAACTATTTTATCATTATTTATATAAATTATCTAATTCATTAAATATGATTAATTAATTAATCATATTTATTCTACATCGTGAGGGATACTTCTCAGCATATCGCGACTATCCGGATAATACGAATTCACTGCTTAGAATACCAAGAACCTATTCAGTGAGTAGTTACCGTACAATTAATTCCTTCTACCCTGTAATGTCACGATTAAATACAAGGCATGGAACTTGTGTCAAGCCTATCTTATTTAATCACTTGTTTTCCCATTCACTATGCTTAGTTCTATTTAATGTAAATTAGAAACTCCTTTCTAATTTCATTCACTTTGGCCAGAAATTCCTGAACTAACATAAGTGGATCAGCATTGAACATTCTCTTCCTACACTGGAAGGGGTAGATCCTTTATTGATCATACACTATCTTCGTGTACAAATTCCTATACCGAGTAGAGCCCTTATAATTGTCCCTTGAGACTAAGAACTAAACCAAAGCATAGTTCAGTGTACACAAGATGACTATGATGACCTCAATTCTAAGGATACTTGTACAACTATCTCTATGTGAACAACTGCTGACACGTGAGTGAACTCCATCAGTTGTTCAGCTGTGTGAGTCATGTTCAGTAAGCTTATTCTATAATAAGCACCTACATACTATCTATAGTGTCACCACACAAATGTCTATGAGAACAGACATCCTTCATAACGAAGCAAGCATAGTATGTACCTATCTTTGCGGATTATTAATTACCGGTTAGTAATCCTACGACCAGGAACTATATAAGTTTAGAGTTATCATCTTTTAGGTCTCATTATTATGATCTCATCACAATCCATAAAAAGCTTTACTCTAAAATGTGGTCTATCTTATTTAAACATTTAAATAGATTGAGCCCGCAATAAAAACAAAACAAGCCTTTTATTAATATCAATGAAATCAAAACAGATTACATAAAAGTTATTCCTAAATCATCATACATGATTGGACTTAGGACATATCTCTTTCAATCTCCCACTTGTACTAAAGCCAATCACTCTGGTATCTAATACCCATCTTGTCTTTATGACGATCAAAGTGACTCTGAGTAAGTGGCTTTGTGAGTGGGTCTGCTACGTTGTTTTGTGTGTCAACTCTCTCGACGTTGACATCTCCTCTTTCAACAATCTGAATTGCACCACCATTCAGAGTAAACACGTACCCTGACATGAATTTGCTATCACTTTCTGATTGAAAACTAGAGTCAGTATAACCCTCTATTTTCAACTCATATTCACCACCAAAAACAAGAAAAATGTCCCGAGTCCTTCGCAAGTACTTAAGGATGTTTTTCACTGCTTTCCAGTGGTCTTCAATTGGATTGGACTGATATCTGCTCGTCACACTAATTGAATAAACAACATCAGGCCTTGTACACAACATCGCGTACATGATAGATCATATTGCTGAAGCATAAGGAATCTTACTCATACGCTCTCTTTCCTCAGGTGTCTTAGGAGACATTTTTTCGGAAAGGGACACTCCATGGCTCATCGGTATGAGACTTCTTTTGGGGTTTTCCATGCTAAACCTTTTAAGCACTTTCTGGATGTATGTACCCTGGGTAAGACCTATCATTCTTCTAGATCTATCTCTATAGATCTTCATACCGAGAATGTAGGATGCTTCTCCCAAGTCCTTCATGGCGAAGTTTTTTGATAGTCATACTTTGACTGATTGTAGCATCGGTATATCATTTCCTATAAGAAGTATGTCATCCACATACAATACAAGAAATGTTACCGCGCTCCCACTAACCTTCTTGTAGACACATGGTTCATCTATGTTTTTGATAAAACCAAACTCTTTGATTGTCTCATCAAAACGGATGTTCCATCTACGAGAAGCTTGCCTTAAACCATATATGGTTCGCAGCAGCTTACACACGAGGTGTTCATTTCCCTTGGAAAGAAAACCCTATGGCTGTGTCATATACACTTCCTCCTCAAGTTCCCCATTGAGGAAGGTCGTTTTCACGTCCATTTGCCAGATCTCATAGTCGTAGTAAGCAGCAATCGCAAGCAAAATCCGAATTGATTTTAATAGGGCTACAGGCGAAAAAGTTTCATCAAAGTCAATCCCTTGCCTTTGTTTGAATCCTTTTGCCACGTGCCTGACCTTATAGGTCTCCACCTGGCCATCTGCTCCAATCTTTCTTTTGTATACCCACTTGCACCCAATAGGCTTAACACCTTCAGGCGCCTCAACCAGAGTCCATACTTGGTTGGTATACATAGATTCCATTTCGGATTTCATGGCACTATGCCATTTCTCTGAGTCAACACTACTCATAGCCTCATTATAGGTCACAGGTTTGTCATCATCAATGATTGACAACTCATTGTCATTCTCAATGACAAGGCCATAATACCTCTCAGATTGGCGAGACACTCTCCCTGTCCTACGAATGGGCTGTTCCACAGAAGGTTGTTCAGTCTGAACAGGTGTTTCCACTTGATCCGTAGTAGTTTGTGCTTTTTGAACTTCATCAAGTTTAATTTTGCCCCCACTGTTTCCTTCAAGGATAAACTCCTTTTCCAAGAAGGTAGCATGTCTGGAGATAAACACCCGATGATCGGTGTAAAAGTAATACCCCAAAGTCTCTTTAGGATATCCCACAAAATTACATTTTACGGATAGAGATTCCAGCTAGTCTGGGTCAACTTTCTTGACATAAGCTGGACATCCCCAAATCTTAACGTGTTTAAGACTCAGTTTCCTTTCTTTCCATATCTCATATGGTGTTTGATGAACAGATTTGGAAGGCACCTTATTCAGTAAATATGCTGAGGTTTCCAATGCATAACCCCATAGGAATACTGGAAGATTCGCATAGCTCATCATGGACCGAACCATGTCTAACAAAGTTCGATTTCTCCTTTCAGATACCCCATTTAACTGTGGAGTATATGGAGGAGTCCACTGGGAGACTATACCATTTTCTTTGAGATAATCTAGAAACTCTCCATTCAAGTATTCACCACCTCGATCTGATCGAAGAGTTATAATACTGTGTTTGGTTTGTTTCTCCACTTCATGTTTATATTCTTTGAACTTTTCAAAGGCTTTAGACTTGTGTTTCATCAAATACACATATCTGAATCTAGATCTATCATCTATAAAAGTAATGAAGTACCAAAATCCACCCATGGCTTGCGTAGACATTGGTACACATACATCTGTGTGTACCAATCCTAGCAAATCTGCAGCCCTCTCTCCATGTCCACTAAATGGAGATTTGGTCATTTTACCCAATAGACAAGACTCGCATGTAAAATATGATTCAAAATCAAAGGGGTCAAGTAACCCTTCCTTATGCAATGTCCGCAGTCTATTTTCACTAATATGACCTAGCCTACAGTGCCATAAATAGGTCAGATTTTCATCATCTCGTTTTCTTTTATTAGTTTGTTCAATCTGAAGTAAATCATGCTCTACGTCGCATACACACATACCATTATTTAAAATGCCACGTCCAAAAAGAACATTATCTCTAAGGATAGAATATTCATTATTCTTAATAATAAATGAACAACCATCCACATCCAACATAGGAATAGAAACAATATTCCTCACAATAGAGGGAACGTAATAACAATTATTCAAAATAATAGTCTTGCCCGTAGGCATATGTAAACTAAATGATCCTACAGATATGGTCGCAACCCTTGCTCCATTGCCCATACGTAGAATCACCTCATCTTTTTCAAGAGTCCTACTTCCCTTTAGTCCTTGCAACCAATTGCAAATATGATAACCACAGGCGGTATCTAATACCCAAGTAGAAATTTGACCTAGTGACATATTAACTTCGATCATGAACATGCCTGAATCAGAAGCGGTAGTCTTACTACCCTTCTTCTTCTTCAATTCTGCAAGGTAAACCTTGCAGTTCCTCTTCTAGTGCCCCAACTTGTTACAGTGAAAACAAACAGCTAAATTAGGACCTGTCAACTTGTGAGAATCTAGTATGCTCCAGAGTGATAGTGCAGAAGACATGACGAATATAGTAAATATGTAAATGATAAACACATAACAACACTTAGCAAATATTCAATTTCATTTCAAAATACTATATGAATCGGGTCTTTATTCATAAGTGTCTCCCACTAGTTTATCTAATTTTTTCAACCCCCTAAGTGAAAATTAAGCATTCATAATGCTAGTGGGAATAGGGATCCTACATTCCATCACACAACCTCGACTGTGGCACGAAACGTCATGTGATGTTCAATAGGTAGACAACTCTTGTCAATTACATCTTATATTATTCCCTAATATAAGTTTAGCCTCTTGAATAATTGAGTCACGGTTGTGGCACGACAAACTCAATATTCTAAGTCAAGTCTAACCCAACATTTCGTACAATTGAATCAGTCTCCAACGGCCCACAGCTGTAGCACGTACCGACCTTTAGATTCTAATTCAATATACACATCTCTATGTAATAGACAAGTATTTCTTATTTCGAAATCAAAGCCCTCGGCTGTAGCACGAAATGACAATGATTTAAAAATAAGAACCACTTTCTACCATGTTGGAAGGCTATGACCGACACAAGCCCGTTGTGTCATTGGCCAAGTACTACTTGATATTATTTAATTTTAGAGGGATTATATTACGTTACAATCATAATCATATTATAAAGAGATTCTTCCTTTTAAATTAAATATTTCAAATCAATAATCGATAATCAGATGATTCCCAGATCGGGTGGAGCATTGTCAAGAGGCGTCACTTAATAACCCTTTCTTACAGATAGAAATCTGTTGTTGACAGAATCATCCTTTCTCTCAATATTGAAAATTCATATTCAATTACGTGTTTCATAAACACAAGAATCTCATGATCGTATTCATAATATTTATTGTTAAGGCAAGAAACGATTCCTATTCTAGATTTTCTAGAGCACGCCTTATATTGATTTAAGTTCACCTAAATCTATCATCGCATGGTAAACATAGGCATATATCTCATATATAAAATTAAATAAACAAGTAAATGTAAAGTGCAATAAAGTAAATGTGTTTGGTTATGGCCCCATCCTATGTGATCTTTATCAAGCTCATGATAAATATCAAGGTCAATCTAATATGGTGATGGAAATAAATACAACTACTTATTACATAAGTCTTCTTCTTTGTTTAGACTTCTTGTATGCCTCGTCTTCTTCTTTGTATCACCTCCATTGGATAGCCTTCTTGAGTCTTCAATTACATTACATGATTGAAAGTAAAACTAATCTAATGAACTTACAAGAATAACTCGAGTTATATTCGAGATTTATGATTACAAAGATTGACGACATGCAAGTCGTATTTAAAACCAAAATCAAAACTATTACACTAAGGTCGAAAGGCCATAACCATCCACCATGCTCATACAACACATAAAAGCATGTTAAAACACATAATCTGATCTTAACATATCATATTATCCATGATCTAATCATAAAAAGAAAATATGACAAAAATCAGAAAAATCAAAATCAAATCAGAAAAACAAGAATCACTGTTTACGGGTAGTAAACGACATCAAACGCCTTACAGACGAGTCGTTGATAGCTTTAGCTATGAGTTTTGTTCAGACGCTCGTTTACCTATGGAATAGGGTATTCGTTTGCGTAAATCGGACACCAGACCCAGATTTCAGCAAATCTGCAGCAGCCAATTCAGAATCCGTATCTAATATGATTCTCATAATTAGAACAAACATAAATCATGTATATATCAGTATATATATAGATTACATAATCATCTTATGATTATACAACTCACATGAATATCATATATTCAAAACCATACATATATAAGCATATTATATCAACATCAAATCATGGCGAATCACGTACATGCTCATATATCGAAAACAGTTCAACACATAAACGAATTAAAAACTTTTCGCAAGTAGCTCTGATGCCTTTGAAGGGTTTTTAGCAAATAAACGCAACGAAAACGTAAATTTAATCTTAAAAAAATCGAAACCCTCCACAGGATCCATGCGAAAAATAATATTTAATTCGTAGTTCAGTATGTTTACCTTAAGAAGCTTTACGTTAATGGAAAGATGGAGGTCTTTAATAGCGATCCAAGAACGATGAACGGAGATCCTTAACAGCTGCTCCTCAAGTGTGAAGCACTCCACCGGTATCCACCAAGAAAATGATGTAATGAAGGAGGAGGAGATGGAGAGAATTAGGGTTTTGTAAATCTTTTTGGTTGAGACAAAAATAGGGTATATAATAGTATATTTATAAGCAAAATTTCCAGCTGAAATTTTTTCCATAAAATATTATTATTATTAACCCTTTATTATTCTCACTTATAATTAAAACACCTTTTAATTATTAATCCTTTTTCTAAACTCTTTAGAAATAATTCTCTCACTTGATTTAATTTCCAAAAATCAAATTCTTAATTAATAATATTAAGAACCTTTTCTTAATTAATTTATAATCAATTAAATCTCATTTAATCAATTATTAAATTTTCCAATTAATTATTTATTTCATAAATAAATAATTATCAGCCATTATTAATTAATTCCTCCACCATTAAATCATTCTCTTTTATAGTGTGACCCTGTAGGTTCAATATTAAGCTGGTAGTAGAAATAAATAATATTAAAACTATTTTATCATTATTTATATAAATTCTCTAATTCATTAAATATGATTAATTAATTAATCATATTTATTCTACATCGTGAGGGATACTTCTCAACATATCGCGACTATCCGGATAATATGAATTCACTGCTTAGAATACCAAGAACTTATTCAGTGAGTAGTTACCGTACAATTAATTCCTTCTACCCTGCAATGTCACGATTAAATACAAGGCATGGAACTTGTGTCAAGCCTATCTTATTTAATCACTTATTTTCCCATTCACTATGCTTAGTTCTATTTAATGTAAATTAGAAACTCATTTCTAATTTCATTCACTTTGGCCAGAGATTCCTGAACTAACATAAGTGGATCAGCATTGAACATTCTCTTTCTACACTGGAAGGGGTAGATCCTTTATTGATCATACACTATCTTCGTGTACAAATTCCTATACCCAGTAGAGTCCTTATAATTGTCCCTTGAGACTAAGAACTAAACCAAAGCATAGTTCAGTGTACACAAGATGACTATGATGACCTCAAGTCTAAGGATACTTGTACAACTATCACTATGTGAACAACTGCTGACACGTGAGTGAACTCCATCAGTTGTTCAGCTGTGTGAGTCATGTTCAGTGAACTTATTCTATAATAAGCACATACATACTAGCTATAGTGTCACCACACAAATGTCTATGAGAACAGACATCCTTCATAATGAAGCAAGCATAGTATGTACCGATCTTTGCGGATTATTAATTACCAGTTAGTAATCCTACGACCAGGAACTATTTAAGTTTAGAGTTATCATCTTTTAGGTCTCATTATTATGATCTCATCACAATCCATAAAAAGCTTTACTCTAAACTGTGGTATATCTTATTTAAACATTTAAATAGATAGAGCCCGCAATAAAAACAAAACAAGCCTTTTATTAATATCAATGAAATCAAAACAGATTACATAAAAGTTATTCCTAAATCCTCATACATGATTGGACTTAGGACATATCTCTTTCATCTTGCACATATGTTACTAGGTTGGGATGACTAGCAAATATCTTTTGAAAATATTGTACTTTTTCTTCAAAATCTACTTCCATTTGAGCATATACAATCATATTCCAGTTACCAACAAATGCATGTGAAAATACCATACTGCTAGTCACCTTTTTTGCTTTGGCTTCCACATTTTTTGCAATACGTCTTGTGCACAACATAAGATAACTATCCGGGAATATCACACCGACTGCATTTATTAAAGCAAATTCTCTATCCGTAACAATGACTTCTGGAATCTGATTTGAGTTGAAGAGATCTTTCGTGCATTGAAGAGCATATTCAAAACTACCTTTTTTCTCATCTTGTAAGAATGTCAATCCAACGACAAAATTTTTCCCAGTTGGAACAACGCCGATAATTTCAAGTAACGGCATTTTTATATTTGTTGGTTTTATATATTTTAGATTCATTTATAAGCTGACCAATATATATGTTATATACCTTTTTAGTTATTATGTTATTAATTAGTAATTAAATTTATTAATCAAGACTGAATACATTACATAATTTAATTAATTTACAATATACATATATATATATATATATTAATTTAATGTTGTATCTTAATTCTACTCGGGCAAAAAAAATGGTGCCAAAACATATATGCATTTTGAAAAATTATTTTATATTTAATGGAGATTGCATAGATTACAAAAAATGCAGAAAACTAAAATTTAATTTTTTTTTAAAAAAAAAGATTAAACAAATGGTGTGAAAACACTATACTTACTATAAATTAGTTGAAAAAAGATAAAACAAATAGTGTGAAAACACTACTCTATCTTACATTACATGCATGTATTAGTAGCTATTTAATATTAATTGTATAATGTGTAAGATATAAGTTCATTGTATTATTAAGTGCATTGTAAATATAAGTTAATATGAAAATTATATCAAATTAAATATATTATGTGTAAAATATAAGTTTAATAGGTGTATTGTAAATATAAGTCAAAATGAAAATTATATTGGTTAAATATATTATGTGTAAAGTTCAATGTATTATTAGTTGTACCGTAAATACAAGTTAAATAAATTAACGGTTAAAATATTATAATATATACATGTATGTATTTCAAGTCATTCGTATGCACAAAAAATTAGAAGATGATTAACAAAAATCTAGAAGAAGACAGAAAATTAGGAGGGTTATTTGAATAATATACTTGAACTGCGAGTTGTAATCTTGACGTGCATTAAAAAAACCATGTAAAAAAGGGAAATTGAAAGTCAAACAAAGTTTGGAAAAACAGACCAGAGAAGGGAGGGAGAGCAGCATCATTTGTAGGGGAGGGGGAGGAGAGGACATCTTTTTGCTGTTGTTCAATGGCTCTTCTAAACTTTCATTTATCAACCCCACAACTACATTTCTCAAACTCTCCTTCTTCTCTCTCTAGAACTCCCCCACTCTCTCTCCTCCCCACCTGTTCAATCTCCTGCAAAAACCCATCTAAATTCTCCATCATTCATGGAACAAGAAATTCGGGTCTCTTTCGGGTTCGGGCAATGACACCCTCATTCGGATCTCGATTAGAAGAGACTGTTAGAAAGACTGTTACTGATAACCCTGTTGTTGTTTACTCAAAATCTTGGTGTTCGTGAGTACCCCCATTGGCTCCTTTTTGCCTCTTTTTATGGGTTTTGGTGTTAAAGTTTCAATCTTTTTGATGATTTGAAATTGGGTTTGTTGCGTTTTTGATGATCAATATGTCTCTTTTTGCCTCTCTGATGTTAAAGTTTAAATCTTTTTGTTGATTTAAAATTGAGTTTTTTCAGATTTTTGATGATCACTATGTGTGTTTCTCTTTTTGCCTTTGTGATGTTTAAGTTTGAATCTTTTTGATGATTTGAAATTGGGTTTTCGGATTTTTGATTGACAAATGACAATGTGTGTGCGCCTGTGTGTTTTGGACCTTTTGGTTGGTTGTTCTTGAATTTGAAATGATGATCTTTTTTGATGATTTCAAATTTGGTTGGTTGGATTTTGATAGTCAAGGTGTGTGTGTTTCTGGTTCTTGATGTTAAAGTTTTAATCTTTTTATGATTTGAAAACGGGTTTGTTGGCATTTTTGTAAAGGTATTCGACGGAGGTGAAGCAATTGTTCAAGAGGCTTGGTGTGCAACCACTAGTTATCGAATTGGATCAATTAGGTATTTTACTCCCTTTCTATTCTATTCCTTAATGGAAATAGATATGTTAACTTAGGAGTGACAAAGTCCAATACACCTTAAGTACAGTGAGATAATATCCTAATATAATATGATACCGACCCGATTAAACTGAATATGACACAAAATTACTAGTTTATCAAATTTTATTCCTTTGTACCTGTGTATTTATTTTCAAAAACTTCAGCACAAAATTGACACGTTTAGGAATGCAACCTGAATTTCTCACCCCAAATGCTCTAGGTGATAATTTTTTTTTCACTAATAAAGGTATATTTTGTATCTGATTAATTGACCCATATCAAGAGTTGAAGTTAACGGAGAAGTGGCTTTTATAAGCTTGCTTACAAGTATAGGAATAGACTATAAGTTCTTAGATAAACCATCCATTTACCAGCGACGAAGTTTTAGTAATGATTCATGATATGCATTTTAAATACGGAACTTTATTGTGCTTACATTTGTCATGCCAAAAATAACTTCCTTGGGAACATTTATGTGATTCTTAAATTTATGATGTTAAAGTATTTATTGAGCAAAAAGTGAAGTTTAAATGTTTGAGAAATCCATCCATGCTTTTATCAGGTATTGGTATTCATGTTTGCTTGGGTCCGAGATTAATATTATAATATCATCTGTGAGATATAACTTGATATACATTAGGAATTTAAATCAGGCTTTAACATAGTAAGTGAGGATTCCCCCGTATGGAAACATGTTAATTGGATAATTTATGGAATAGGAAGAGGAATATGCAAAAGTGGTGTGATATACAATTGAGCAGTCCATTTGGTCATGTTCATAGCCATCATAATTTGCATTCAAAAGCTCTGTGGGCTAAAATGCTCGGTTCTGGATAAAAGAGTTAAATTAACGTGTGTTTAAAATGAAAGAGCTTAGAAATTAATATTTGCTACAAATGATATTAACCTTTTTTGGTACAATGCCCCAAACAACACAAAACTGGAAAATTGCCCCTTTTGACACACACAATCACATATATAACATGCATTATTGTCCAAGTGCAAGATAAATTTGCGTTTCTATTTATTTTTAAATCGTGACGTCATCACAGATTTCAACAATGTGTTGCAATCTTGCGTTATTATCTGTCGGCTGTGGCAAGCTGCTTCCTAGTTCCTACATTTAGTTAGTAAACACAATATCTATTATCTTCTGCTTAGAAGGGCCATTTTAATAGTTGTGTCATTTTGAGCATTTTTACTTCATTTCGTGCTAAAAAGAACATCTTCTCGCTACAATATTACCCCAAAACACATCATATCAGTATGTTATATAATTATTGGCTTATTTTAATTTATTTTTTCACGTGTACAAATTTCCACTACCATGAAGATTGGATGAGTTGTAGTGTCCACGTATAATAATCACAATATTTTAAGAACCGAAAGTGTGTATCTTTGCAGGTCCCCAAGGACCACAACTACAAAAGGTGTTGGAAAGACTAACTGGACAGCATACAGTACCAAATGTTTTTATTGGTAAGAACTTGGAACTGTTGTTCAACTGTATAAAACATAGGAAGTGCGTTCTAAGTTCTAACTAATACTGTATGCATTATTTCATCAAGAGAAAGTTCATGTAGGTTAACAAGTTAAACTTCGACTATTGTAGTCTCAGCTTGGGTAGCAATATGGAGGGTTTTGTGAGGGTTTTATAATATCCACCATGCACACTTCACTTTAAAAACTTATAATCCTCACATCCAGTGTACTCACGGCCCACGGAATTGATATAATTTTATAATGTGCCTGTATCCACCCTGTGCGGATGCGGGTATTAAGCTTTAACCATTAGTTTTAAATCTTAAAATAAGAAATTATTTATTTTTAATTTATCTATACAAAAATTAAGTTTAATTAATATGATAACATATATTTATAATTTTGTATTTCAAACTGTTACTGTTTTTGTACATTTAAAATTTATTAAATAAATTTGTACATATAACATAGTATCAATATCATTCTTATAATTTTCCCTGTCAAAAAAAAATATCATTCTTATAATTTAATTAATATGCATGTGTGATATATATATATATATAGGCAAATGATCAAATAGAAACCGACCTTAAAATAAAAAGTAGAAACGCCCTTATTTAGTACTATCCACCCACTTCCCTTTCAATTCTCGGTACTTAACCCCGACTCTTTCCCAAAGACACACACTTCAACTTACCTCGTTACCCCACTCCTACCATCGCCATCACCTCCACCTCCATCACCACCATCACCCCCTCTTCTCCATCGCCATCTATATTCATTCCTCTCCATTTACCCCATTTATTTCTCCCATTATGTTCTCTAAACTTTTCTTTTTCAACGACCTTTAATAGTAATTTTATTGATTTTTACTATATAAATAGTAATTTTTATAGCAGAAATTAGTGTTTTCTGTAAGATAAATTAGTGCTTTTTGGCGTTTACCCGGTATTTCAGTAATTTGTGTAATATAAAATAGTGATTTCGGTTTAATCTCAAAAGAGTTGGTGAATAATTTGTATAAATCGATAATTTATGATAAAAATTGAGTAATTTTAGATTTAATTATGATGAATCGTTGATAGAAGAATGAAAGAGTAGTTGATTAGTTTTGTGTATATATTGTATGTATTATGTCACGACTACTAATAAAGGAGAGTACTGGGTTAACAAAAGGAATGTTGTTGGGTGCTTACAAAAAATTTTAATGAGCTGGGCCTTAGTTTCTAGTTTTTATTTTAAGGCAGTTTTTATTTGATATGCTAATCAGGTGTGGAGATATGGACACAAAAACCATCTGCCCCGCATTATAATGTATATATACTAATAGGAGTGCTTGGATATGTACACAAAAACCATATCTGCGCCGCATCAACATTTCTAGTTATCCGCTCCGTATCGTTATCCTGTTAATTTGCTAAATTGTATTTGTTGAGCGGTGCGGATACTGTTCAGAACCCACGGGGCGGGTGCGAATTTTCATCCACTCATCCCTATCTTTAAGTTTTAAAGAATCTCATCTTTCCAGGCAAATAGATATAGTAAAAAGTATATTAGCCTTAGATGGAGGAGTCCTGATCAATTTAAAGCTTTTAGCTTTTCTTCTATTGGACGGATTTCGTATCTGACCATGAATTTTAGTTGGAACTTTTGTAGATGTGTGATTGTATTACTACTTTGCTACGAAGGGAGAAACTCATTCCTAGCTTAAATCCTGTGTGATGCACGGGTTTTTTAATATTCAAATAATTTTAAAATTTTGTTTATTTCATCATATAATAATTTTTATATATTTATATAAATATATAATGATTATAGATGTATGATAAAAAATTTAAAAGAATTAGGAAGAAGTTGTGGTCGTAGTTTAGTATGATAACTTGATAAGTTTTGTTCGTAGTTTAGCGGGATAAGGAGACTATATCTAGTAGTTTAGCAATTTAGTAGTTTAACATGTATATAACACTATTTATTTTTATTTTTAGTAATTAGAATAGGAGGATAACTGTTGAACCAAAATATACCGCATTCCGGTTATTATATTATAGTATATAGATTATTCCTGGCTTCTTTGGTCTGTCATTAGTTCTTACGTATGTACATTAGTTTTGTTTCACCATGAAATGTATATGATAGGATCCTATAAAGGGAGTGATTTAAAATTTTAATATCATGGATACATAGAACAAAATGGCTTTCAAAGTGATAGCCTGGGCGACGCGTTGTTAGTGAAAAATGCTTCTATAATGTGTTTCCTTTAAAATTCTGCATAAGCCATGGCCAAAGTGTACACTTATTATAAGACTAATAAGCATCAGCCTGTTTTATATGTATAGTCTTTGTTGATATATCCACCTATGATCAACTTAAGTTATTGCTGAAGTCCTCTTTGGTCTTCTTTTCTCTTGAACAGGGGCTAAACACATTGGAGGTTGTACAGGTACTTTCTTGAACAGCTTTTCGCTCTTGTATTGTACTTTTGCAGTTAATTTCCGTATTTTCTAGTTCATCCAGTAGAGAGATACCTTTTACAAGCGGAAGGCGAAGGACCATACATGTATCGGCGAAAATGTTAGTGACTATCATTTTTGGGGTTTAACTAGTAAGATGTCAAAAATAGTAGTTTCGAAGTCTCAGTGACTAATTCACAAAAGTAAATCGAAAAATAAATTTAAAAAGATATAGATGGTACATATAAAAGATGTAGATAGTACATATATATTTTGCGGGGACCACTGTAAAATTTTGCAAGGCAACTATGATTTTAAATAGTACTGTAAACACAAAGTCGAAGTAAGAATTGGGAATATTTGCGGAGACACTGTTACCTGCATCAATAGTTTAGGGCCTTCCACTGATTTCATATTGAAATACTTACCAACTTGTGATGCTGCACCTTTTTCCGCACTACTCATACATAGTTATTGTGATATATATCTAGAAGTGCCATCCTGTTATTATGAAGTTCCTCAGAAATTCTGCACTGGTACCTTGTTGATTTTATTCTTACCCTATCCATTGTATTATATTTGTTATAGATTTATGTGTCAGGTATAGTTAATTCTGCTTCACAGTTCGTGAATTCATATGAACAAGAATAAGATAGTCTTGGTTGTCAGATGCTCATTATTTATTCTCTGTCCATCACCCGTGTTTGATTAGTGAGCAACTTTTTCTAGTCTTTTATGTCACATACTTATCTGAGTGATGCTTGTTAATTCTTTAGTTTGCGATTTCTTGCCTTAATATGTGCTTCATCAGATCATATGCCTGGGTTATCAATGATCAAGTGTTACATGTCTCTGATGTCACATACATCTTTAATTGAGCGCTTATCATTTAGTTCAAGTAGTTTGAGATTTTTTGCATCTCTACAGAAATTACTGGGTTCAGGCAAGAGAACTAGTGATTTTTTTCCCGTTTTTCGATTCATTGTGCAGATACTGTTAAGTTACACAGGAAAGGAGAGCTTGAACCTTTGCTGTTGGAAGCTAGTGGCAAAAAGGCAGAGAGCTAATCTTCAAAGCTTATTGAACCTTCATTATCCCATGTACGTTGGATATTATAACCAAGATAACCCATATTTCTGTGTCTATGAGAATAGAATATGTATACACCAGAAAGAATAATCATTTAATAGTATAACATTTGTACTAATATACAAATTTTTTCATGCATCTCTTTAATGAAGTATATATATTTAGCAAAATCATATCTACCCCCTCATGGAGGCATGATACCTCACATCGTGCTTGCAACTGTGCAAGAGTGTTCTTGTTTGTTGCATTACTAGAACATTTACGGGAGGCAGATACAAATAAATCCACTGCCATCGGAAACTAGTGAAGTTTAAATTTTTGTTTTTAGATATAAAATTGAACCAAACATATCAGACATCTTCCCCATGAAAGTAGGCTACAGTAATGGTTAGATAGTGGTTAGATTTACGCAAACTTTACCTACGAGAGTTTTCTTTTCGTAAAAATGTTGGAGGCTTGATGTTATGAAAAATTATATAAATGATGTACAATCATACCCATGCAGGACATGACAATTGACAACACTTGGGAAATCTTAACAGACTCGTATGCTAAACCTTGCAGAGTGTGCAGCCCCTTTGGAGCAAAGGGTGAAAAACCAGAAAATGACATACAACCAAAATGTGTTTAAAAATTAGGAATGTACTAATACGAGTATGATACACAACCTTAGAGCGGTTGTCAATACTAAAACAACATCAATGACAAGAAAAACATAAGCAAAGACACACTCATTACACTTCTACAATCTCATCCAATGCATAGTTGTTTGTAGATACACCGGCATAATTCACTTTCTTGAACCGCACAACAACTGGGTACCGAGTTTTGGGGTCCTGCAAATCACAAAAAAAAACATTGGAAACCAGAACAACATGAGTCAAATAAACAAACAAACTCTACTCCTAGTTTACAGAGTTTGGAGGTGGATGATATAGAGGAAAATTACCTGATCAACAGCAACAACTGATCCAGTGCCTTTGTACCAGTAAGACTCCTTCCTGAGAATCTTCACCTGTCCAACAAAAATCAAGAATTGATGCATTTACATAAAATGTAGTAGGGTTTGAATAAGGGTGGGGGTTTGGCAGTTTAGGGTGTGGCCACTAGCCGTAGTCAGGATGGTGTCATTAGCATATGCCTCTTCATATAATTTTTTTTTTAATGTGTTGTTATCTCTATAGTAAGTATCTTATATCTCGATAGATTTTTTTGCAAAATTATTTTCGCAGCTTCACAGTTGTTTTTACTAGTCAAGGTAATCACGAATTACAAAAACAGTTCATTTAATCGCAGTGTAGGTACATTCAATTCCCTCCAAACACTATGCACATACTATATATGTTTGGTTTGGTTTGATTTGATCCGGTTACGGTAAAATGTTGTAGCCAGTACTCATTTTAGGCTATCACATAAGCAGTCTCAATGTAGAGGGAATATTTGCAGAAACATGCAACAATTTTCATCTTAAAATATAAACTAGCAAACCTTGCAATAAACCAACTCATGTAAAAAATATACACACTCCTAAGAAACAGCAACTTACCGTGGTTCCTCTCTTTGGGCCGATTGGCGGGGGCTTGGGCTTGGCAGCAGGGGGAGCAGCAGCTTCCGGGGCAGCTGCAGGTGGAGCGGCGGCTCCATCCTCAGCAGCCCTGACAACAAACCTACCAGAACTGAAGTTTCTAGAAGAATTACAAGGTGGATTGAACATCATCATCTTAGTGGTGGTGGTGTTGTTGGGATTTGTAGCACTCGGTGCGACTACAAATCCACAAGCAGCTGATGCCATACTGCAGCTAGCCATTTCAAGATACTAATTTTTTGTTATTATGATTATGAGTGAGAATAATAAAATTAATAAATGGCAATGAGGAAATGCAACCAAGGTGGGAAATAAATTGTGAGGCTTTGAATTCATCAAAATATATCTTCTTCTTTATTTCTTGGAATGTAATGATCTGTTTCATATTTGACTTGGCCACTAGCATGGTGCCATGTGTGTACCATATCTCATTCAACCGGATAATGTTGCTGTAGGCATTTAGCACAGTTAATTTCTTGACCAGTTTTGGTAAAAAAAACCACCTTCTTACAGTTTATTTGATATTTTACTACCTTTTGTTTTTTTTTCAAAAAAATGGGGTTTACAACTAAAAGCAATCATGTACACAATTTTTTTTATATTTTCTGAAATATGACTAAAACTTTTTTGATTGCATTCTAGCTTGAATCGTGTTGCATTTGAGTTTGCACATGTTTGCATCAAGTTGTAAAATCGTATTTTTACAAAAAAATTGAAAAATCGTATTTATACAAAAAAATATAAACAATCGTATTTTTCAAAAAAAAAAACTCAAACATGGTGTAGAAAATGCGTTGGATAAGCAACTATTTTCAAAAAAATATTTTTTATTTGTTTGAGTTTTTTGGAAATTATATCAAACTTACCAAGTATATACGGCTTAAAACAGTGTCTGAGTAGAGTAAAATATACCGAGATCATATCCCTACTCCGGAAATATACCCAGATCATGTCCCTACTCCTGAAAGTGTGAAGACCTCGACTAAAATTCTAAAACACTAAGAAAAATTCTACAACCGAAACCGATGCAAATCACTAAAAACAATCTCAACTATTCGAATTCAGCGTTTCCAAACAGCCCTATCTAAAATCATGTCATCTATGAGATTAAATTATGACATCACATATTACATTTCAGCAAAAACCTATAGCATCAACTTTTGCCATACTAAAATTAAATTTAGAAATTTAGGTAACGTCGAACTCAAAAACTGTGACAACTTAAAATATTATGGTGGTCTCAACTGTTGCTTTTTATTTCTGAATTTCATATAATATTTTAATGATTTTTGTTTTAATATATAAATTATGCAAATTGCTGATGCATTTTGTTTTCTGTCCCAACACGAACGGGCTCCCTAGAGCCATGCTCTTGATATTTGGACCATAAAACTGGGTTTTTGGGTATTGTCATGGTCCAAACTCAAAGAACAGTCCAACCCACCGTAGTTAGTTTGAGAAATCATAAAATAAGTAATTTATAAATTTAAAATGAATAATAAATTTAAAATGAATAAGTTATTTATAAGTGATACGTAGATAAATACTTATAAGTTATATAAGAATTTAGATAATTATACTTTTAAGTCAGAATATTTTTACTTAAATGAACTAGAAAAAATAAATTTTAAATATATTTATCTTAATTTGTAAATTTAAAAATAGAAAAACATTTAAAATCATATATTTTAAAATTAAAATTCCCAAAAAAGTAAAATTTCAAAATAAGTTAATAAAAATTACATCATTATTAATATTTAATTTATCAGTTTATAATTTATAAATTAGACTTATCGACAACAATTGTTCATAAGTGGCGACTTATAACTTCACAGCCAAATAGGCTCTTATTTGACTTATCTTAATGATTGTTACATGAACATAAACTTAACATTGATCGATAAGACTTGTTTTAAGACTCAGACTTCGATGGTGGAGAATGAAATTTGATTATTATGGGAAAAGGTTTCATTTACGAGTTAGATTTTGTGGGATGAAATACCAAAGACTCTGATTACATGTCAGCTAATTATGGGATAACAAGACTTGCTCCTAGCCCTAAGTTGTTAAGAGCATCTTTAGAAGGATGCTTAAAAGAGTATCAAATAACATTACATCTTGGTTGGTTATTTATTGGAGGATAAGGGATTTCAACCAAAACAGTCAATTTTTGACACACTCCCAAAATTACAAAAATAAAAATATATTCATCCAACACATATGACTTCTTATCTAGTTTTAAATACTGTAGCTTATAAGCCGTGTGATGCATGTTTTTTAAAATTTATTATTTTTTTATTTTTAAATTTTTTAAAATTAATTTTTATAATTTTTTAATGTACATATATATTGGTACTTATAATGTTGTTGCGATACTATTTTTAGTTTTGATATTTTGTTATAATATTATTACAACAAGTATGCAAAATTCAGAAATATACAGATGTGTAATTGAATTATTACAATTATATATAATATAATAGACTATCTAACCATATTCTATCTACTATTATATCATTGTGTCATATGGTGTTTAAATAGTAGCCTAACAATATAATCCTTTTATATTTATAATTTTCTAAATCTCTAATCATCTTTTATATAGAATTGTATTTGACTTTTTATATTGAACAATAGTAGAATAATGGTAATTATTTTCTATTTATGATTGTATTAAGAATATATACTTATTTTTATTAAGCTTCAATCTTAATAGTGTATTTTTAATTATACCGGATCGAGATTGTTTTGACAGTACATGACCAATTTTTTTGATAATAAGTCCATTCCACTTGTTTTACATAAGGATATAATATAATTATATGATAAGGATGGAATTTGATTTTTATTTTATAGGTATTTGAATTTGGAAAAAAATAATATTACTAATTAAAATATATAATATTATTGTTATTTCTATGTTTGTTTACGAAATATAATTATTTTTTTAATTTAAAAGATAAGTTTTATCATGGTTTAATGGTATACAAATCATATTTAAATTTATTTAATTTTTTTGGTCCCGAGACCCATAATACTGATCAAATCCAACTAACAATATTTAGTATGATTTTAATTTTATTTAAAGCCAGATAAATTTATACGTTTTTTTAACTCAGATGAATAGTATATACTCCCTCCCTCCCCCTCATTATATTATATTATATTTTTATAAACATATTATATTTTCACATATGGTGATACTGTAATATCCTGGCGATCTGGAAAGCAGACTCTCGCATCAACTTCTTTGAATCACACTAAGTTGTTAGCACTTCATGAAACAAGTCGAGAATATGTAGGGTTAAGGTCTTTGGTCCATTATATTCGAGAATCATGTGGTCTTTTTGTCAATAAACGAAGTCCTACCGTTCTATTTGAAAATAATGAAGCATGCATCACTCTGAGAAAAAGAAGGCTACATTAAATGAGATCGAATAAAATATATTGATCCAAAATTCTTTTTCACCCATGAACTAAATCAAAGGGGAGAAATTGATGTTTGTCAAATTCACTCATGTGAAAATTCAGCAAATTTATTTTACTAAAACTCTCCTTACATCATCCTTCGGGAAATTGGTAAACAAGATTGAAATGCGTAAATTTTGAGATTTATGTTAGAATGAGGGTAAGACATAATATTTTTCTCAAATTAAATTATATAGACGGGTATATATATAGGAAGTTTTTCTATATTGTGAGAGTAAAATGGTATAACACTTTTTGGAGGAAATCGCTGAAATAACGGAAAGTATGTCTAGATTTAGGCCTGATTGTAGGCCTATTCGTAATAGCTGTATACGCCCAACTCGCCGGAATTCGGTGGCAAGCAAGGTTGTGTTTGAACTGAATTTGCAAGGTTCCGAGATACGATGACCGAATAATTCCTACTCAGTCGTAAACATACTCGAATGATCTCACATAGTGCTTCTACTTGATGATTAGTAGAGAAAATATGTGTGTAACCCCAGCAAATAGCCTACATATCCTATATTTATAGGAATCAAATCCTTATGTAGTTCTATTAGCCTTAGGACTCCTCCTTTGATGGGCTAACCACGTTTTTCTAAGCCCGTGGCTACCCTCGATCCTTATCCAGCTAGGTTTAGGTTAGAATAAGAGGGTCATAATCCTAATACACCACTAACCCTTATTTATCCTTTTTATCATTGTATTTATCCATTAAATATATGCATGTTCCATACATATATTGTACAAATCCGTTTACGTGTAGTTGTAGCACGTTAGGAGTCGTATCCATCTTGTTATCTCATTGTAGAGTTCGTTTTTAACTAGAACACTGCTTTTACAGGCCTCTTACCATTATCTGTATAGCCCAACTAAGTGCCCTTCTATGAATACCCTGGTGTCTTAGCATATTATAGAGACCCTGGGCTATTAACACTACTACAGAATTGGACTTGCATAGCGTTTATTTTTGGACTTGCATAGCGTTTTTGAGCGCTATTTAAGCCAGTGCTATGCAAGTGCATATGACTTGTATATCATTTTTTTGGTGCTATGCAAGTATCTTATTTTAATAACACTTTTTGAAACGCCATGCAAGTAGGTGTCATCTAAGTGCAGTTAATTGGACAACGCTCTTATATGTGTTATGCAAGTGATATATTTAAAATATTGAATCACTTCAATAGCATTTTGGAAAAGTCTGTCTAAGTGAAATACTTTTTAAAATTCATAATTTAATTTTTCTTTTGCCTTTTTTTGTTATATTCTTTTAATATTTATAGATACAATCAAAATTGAATCACAAATTTAAAATAGAACTGCAGGTTATAAATATTATTTTTTTGACAAATGCAGAAAACTTTCATTAACTTCAATATAATACAGTCGGGACAAACCCCTAACTGTCGATACAACCAGGTGGTAAAACAAATATCATACTAAAAACAATTAGATGATTTGTTTTCTGATCGTTTAACACATAGAATTTAAAAATTCTTGAAATTAAAAATGAAATCAAAGACATCCCGGGCAATCCAAATTGTACCAACATCACTGAAAATAGCAACATCGCAATTGACCATATCACATAAAAACCATTGTTAGCCCAATGTTCAAAAACACCAATCACTGAGATTGGAGAAACGACACCACAGCTATCTACTTGCCGGACACCGGCTATAGACATGCCGAAAACACCCCAGCTATCTACATGCCGGATACCAGCTATAGACATGCCGAAAGTGTAAACACGTGAAAGATGAACAATCTTTGGTTGTGAAAGGTGAGCTCTTGCAATAATCAACACCGCTCCAGATTCGACGCAGGCTTTGCAGATCACCAAGAATATCAATAAACTCGTTCTCAATCGATTCAACACGAAATAAACCCAACCATAATTAAACAAAAACATAACAAAACACTCCAAAAGGAGAGACAAAACACACACTCTAAAAGGAGAGACACACAAACACCCAAAAAATTGGGTTTTATTGTAGGGAAATTAATAAGGACAAAAGAGAATGAAGGGTTGGGGCTTTCCACCGGAGAAAACCAGTGGAAGCCCCTTGATTTACTTGAAAATAAACAAACCCTAGGAGAGGAGAGGAGGGAGGCGGCTAGAAAATTGTAGGGATATGGAGTCTAGGAAATTTTAACCACCGGTTATAAATATTATTAATTCAAATAAAAATGTACAAACTTTATATTACGGTAATTAAGACTAACATCCTAACTCTGTCAAACATGCTAACAAAAGTTTGACTATCAATTACAAAAATCAACAAACATCATCTGGTTAATTAGATCCCCTTAAATTTTGTAGTCACAGCCTTCACCCTCTCATTTTCTAAGGCAATTCTCTCTTTTAGTAGCTACATGCCTGCATTCAAGCTAAGTGAGTCAATCTAGCAAACTATAATTCCTGCCTACAATATTGAAAAACAATTATCAGCATTAGCAATAAATAGCTATATTAGAATTTCTACTTACAATGGAGTCTGGTTACCTAAGGATAGACTCCCCCATTCGGTTAAAAAAATAATCACCCAACTTCAAAAAATTTCATATATATCATAAAAATTAACAAAGATATTCAAAAAGCCAATACAATTGACTTTGCAGTTTTTATTCTACTCTAAAAGTGCACAAAAAAATATACATAATAGTATTATACATACCTCATTGGCATAATTTAAAAAATGGGTTTGTGCATCTTTTTGCCTAAGATAATGCCGCGTATACACCACATCGTTGCCTAAGCTGAGCACAAAACATTAACAACTCCGATGATCTGCCACTACTCCTATAAAAATGAGTAAAAAAATTATAACTATATATGTATGCATGTTTAAGTCGACAGCTGTAATGAAAAGCTAATACGGGAATACATTTAGAGTTATAAACTATGACAATGAAAGAATAGCAAAGAGTAAGTCACTTTAAACAGTTGAAATGGAGAACATCATCCTCTAATAACACTTGTACTATGACAAATATATATACAGGATTAATCATTTCTAAAATGAAAGATATCAATTTGTTTATCTCTGCACTGGAGAATGTAGTTTCCCGGTTTAACCCCACTATATTGCAACAATTCAAAATGTTTTGTTAATTATAACCCATCACATCTACTTGTAAAAGTTATTTATTTTTCCTGTTAATTTCTTACAACTCATTTAAATTATTAAGAACAGGATGAGACAATTATGTGCATTTTAACATTGTGCTCAAAAAACTTTAGCGGGGTGCACAACGCAACAGCCACCATCTTCCAAGTCATGTGATTTTACAGATGTTTTGTAATTTCTTAAAAAAGTTGGATTTTGTCTCTTTACTAAAGAATCTTTCCAAGCCAATTTTCAGAAGATATTTGATTATGCAGTGTCAAGCCAACATAAGCTAATGCTCACCACCTGTGGTAGGAGTTGGTAGGTAGAAATTTAATCAACATTTTAATAAACCTTTTTTTTGTTAATTGATTTATACTTTGTTATATACTTGTTTTATTGGAAAAATGTTGGTTTGCTATTCACAAACATATTACAAGAAATCCTTAACCACTGAATCTATGCACAATTAAGTTATAAAAAACAAGGTAAATTAGAAACTTGATAGCAGTGGTATGGCCACACCATTCACATAAAAACAAAAATAATTAAGAAAAGAACAAAAAGATAAATCTATGTCTGAGTAGGAGTCCTCTGTCATTTTACCTGCAAGCCACATAAAGAACTCCAATAAACTCTTTCTTACGCGGTAGTTGTAGCAATGGGTAATTGACCGTTTTACGATCTAAGGTTAACAAACAGAGCCTAGAGCTTCTTGGTTACATTTAAACCTTTACTAAAACTTTAGAAGTAAAATTATTATATATGTGCATGTTGACTACAAGTAGACCTGGCAATACTGGTATACGACACGTGAACACGGTACGAAATGACACGAATTATTAGTGTTTGGATTTGAAAATTTGGTACACGAACACGAAAAAATATGAATATAATTAGTGTTGGGTTTGGGTTTCCAAATAGGTACACGACACGGAACAAAAGTAAACGGAATAAATAAATAATTAAATTTTTAAATATATATTATATACATATATTTAATAAACACCAAATATGAATTTCACCTATCCTAAATAACATATATATAATTGTAAATACTAAAATATATTTTATTGTTCCTTGACTACTTGAGTGAGCACTTCACTCAAGTGCATTTTTTAATTATCTATTGTATTTTTTAACAATTAATATTTTTCGTATATAATCCGTGTACTTTAGTGTACTAAAGTGGATAAACACGAATATATTAGTTTCGGGTTAGTGTTACCAAATTGGTACACGAATGCAAATCCGGGTCGGGTTCGGGTTTAAGGTTTGGTACACGAAAATACGAAAATACACGGAATGTTTGTACACGACACAGAACGTTGCCAGGTCTAACTACAAGTCTACAAGTACAGTTAAACCTCGATTAAGTAATATCCGATAAAGTAATAACCTCGCTTAAGTAATAATTTTCATCGGTCCCAACTTGGGCCAATGTTGTAAAGTAATATTCTCGCTAAAAGCATAAGATAATAAAAAATTCGAAAATCATTAAGGGCCCAAGTAATATGTAAAGTAATAATTCCATAATTATATATATATATATATATATATATACTGTATAATATATATGATTACAAAATTTAATTCTTATTAAAATATGAATCTATTGTAGCTTGTTTCTTCTTTCCACCAAAGCCAAAATTAATCTCGTCCTTGACTTTATGTAAAGCAAAAATAACTCCTGGTATGTTTTGCTCGTTTTGTAACAAGTAATTGTTCAAAGTGGTGAGTGCATGAAATGCTTCCTTTGATGACACGCTTGGGATGACATTGCTATCGTCGGGTTCAGGATCAGTCCCTTCATCAGTGCTCATTACCGACTCAATGATTTCTTTACAAAGTCTTATCATTAATATTATGGTGTCTCTTCATGTATTTTTATTTAAGAATTACAATAAATATTAGATGGTTGAGTTTTAATACAACGTACACAACACATGTTACCTTTATGTACTGATCTGGTGCAATTTTAATATGCATGCATCTAGTTTTTGGATATAAGTAATCATAATAAAAGTAATTTTAGATCAAATACATTGCATGTGATTAATTCTAGTTTTTATACGTACATTATATATTATACTGTACCACGTAAACATAAAAATTCGGTAAAGTAATAAAATATTACTTTATCGATAAAGTAATAAAATATTATTATATCGATAAAGTAATAAATTCGGTAAAGTAATATTTTTTCCCGGTCCCAAGGGTATTACTTTAAAGAGGTTTAACTGTAGAAGTCTACAAGTAGAAATAAAAATGAAAATAAAATGACTATGTACTAGAAGTAGTGGTCAGTGGGTAGAAACTTACATCAGCATTTTGTACTCAAGGAAATATGGGAGCTGGACATGAATAAATACAGTAGATAGCATGCTCCTTGTTGGCTATCTCCAAAAACTTTAATGTTGACAGACAATTCTACAACCCCAAGTTCTGTTTAATACAACTTTCGATTTTGTGTATGGTGCTATACATTAATTTAATACAACATTTGCTATGAAAGTACTAAAAAATACCTCTTTTTCAATAAATTTAGGTAAAATCATAATGTAATTCCATATATGCAGAGAAGTATATCACTTTGTTTATACATGCGAAGATAATTACTTTATGATAACATCTATATGATTCGTAAAATATACTAAATATTAAAACATACCCAAATGTACCAATAACTACCAGTGTCCCCGTCAAGCTGCCATCTTGCTGGCCAAAATCTCCAACCTTTCATACCGAGAATCAAGATAAAATATTAAAATCTAGACACTAATATGGATAAACTTTTCTTAGATGTACATTAACAGTTCAAATCATATTGTTTTCTATGTTCCAATCCAAAACAACAATGATCCCAATCCAAAACAACACAGGGACTCAAACTTTACTTAAAATAAAGCATTTCAAATATGAAAGTGATGTTAGGTCAGACACACTGTAGAGGGGGTGAATACAGTGTATAGTACACTTAAATCGAACTTTAAGAACTTAAGTAACAGAAAACAAACTTTATTAAAACAATAAACTCTGTTACAGTATGAAACTGTTACCTCTCAGTGATGAACAAATATCACGAGAGCTGCTAGGGTTACAATAAATAATCTTTTCTAATAATGATAACACTTATAGTGTAAACCCTATGTCTGTGTTTATATACTACACAGTTACAAGATAATCGCTAATTGATATGGAATATAATTCTGCTTCCTAAAATATATCAATCAGATATCTTTTCTTCCAAGTATTCCATTCTTCACGGAATTCCTTCTTCATGCATATCTTTTCTTATGTTTATCTCGATCTTCTTTCCTTTAATCAGCTACTGTCCTTTTCTGATCGTCCTTCAGCACTTAAGTTCTGATATCTATCTTCTGATGATTATCTCCTGATAATATAAGTACTGATATCCTTAAGTCCTGACTTCCAGTATAAGTACTGATCAACAGTTAAGTACTGATTTATCCTGTTCACGTAAGATCTGAAAGCTAAACATAAAACATATTAGCCATGACATTATCAAATATATCTAACAATCTCCCCCAACTTGTAAATTAACAAAATATACAAGTTTAACAGATATTTGATGATGTCAAAAACATTAAGTACAAATGCATGAGAATTAGACTAGATAACTACAACTTACAGTCCTTAAAGTTTTTACCAATTTCAGCTTCTGATAAAAACTTCAATCTGTATAAATATCAGAATTTAAGCAGTTGTAGATCTTCGACTTGGCTTCTTCATTTTCTGATCTCTCTGATGTCAGGAGTTGTTCTGAGATAGTTCTTCAACAAACATTTCTCAGCATATCTTAGTTCATCAATCATTCTCCTTTTAACACCTTTAAGCTCTGCAGTATCTTCACCAGTTTGAAAGATTGCAGCTCTGAGATCATTAATATTTGCTTTTCTCAACTCCTGATCTAGTCTTATGACATAAGCTTTGTCAGACTCAAGATTGAATTCAAGTCCCTTAATACCAAGATAAGTTCTGATCTGTGCAGTATTAGGCTTCATATCAACAATATCACCATTGTGATCTCTGTACTTTGGAACATATATGCTGTCAGACTTAACAGAATAAAGCCTTTTCTGTCTCTGAATCTGTTCTTTTAAGTAGTTTGCAGCAGTCTCTGTTATTCTGTCATCCACTTGAAGTAAGAAAAGTACATGCTCCAATTCTTCAAAATACTTCAAAGGAATGGCATTTTGTCTTATATGATAAACCTTACCATCTATCATGAAATACAACATGATGTATTCTTTCAAGTAGGTATGGTAAACCATCTGTACAGATTCCAGTTGATTCAATCTCTCAGGAGTTGCTCCAATACCTGGTTCACTCAAGGAAGTTGGATCATTGGTAGTGTTGTGTACTCTTCTTTCATCAGCACTTCCCAATCCAGTTTTATCTCTAGCTTCCTTTCCAGTAACTACTTTTGCTTCAAAACCACTTGCAGTAGTCTTCAAAGATTGAGCCTGTTTTGCTTTAGTGAATCCTGGTAGGAGTGTCTTTGATCTATTTTCTGATATCAAGTTAACTTGAGCTCTGTCAGAGGTTGTTTTAAGACCTTTTCTTGAAGTCAGAGCAAGATCATCTTTTCCATCAGTAATTTCTTCTTCCTCAGGAGGTACATAAGCCTTGATAGGTTCACCAACCTTTTCTTTACCCTTGGATCTTGGATCTATCTGTGGTTGTGATCTAGCCAATGTTGCTTCAGTATGTGTCCTTTCTTTGATCACAATGCCTTTAGGTTTTGGAAGTAACTTTTTACCAGAAGCTTCAGATTTAGATGTGACTTTCTCTGATTTAAGTCTGGCTTCTTCTTCCTTTAAACTTTCCAAGTCCATTCCTGGATTTTCTTGAAGAAATAACTGTCTTGACATTTCCTCATCAAGATCTAGAAGTTCATCAGAACTTATCCTTTTACCAGCAGCAGAACTTATTCTTTTCCCAGTATCAGAACTTGTTCTGTGACTAGCTTGTCTTGATGTAAACCTTCTACCTTGACTATGACCACTACCCATTCCAGAGTTTCCTTGGTCATCTTTTCCATCATCCTTTCCTTGCAGTGTCTTGTTGGTTTTGCATTTGGACTTAATTACCTTCTCCCCCTTTTTGGCATCAGCAGGTAATAAAAGAGAGATAAGTAGTTCCACTGAGGTCTGGATTTCAGTAAGTTGCGATTGCTGAGAAGCTTGATTTGTCAGAATTTGATCAATCTGAGCTTGTTGTTTCTCTTGAGTTTTCTCAATATAAGCAATCCTGTCAATGGTAGGTTGAAATAACTTTTTCTTATCAATTTTCCAAACTTGTTCCTGTTTGATAAAGTTCTCCTGAATCTTGTGTAGCTCTGCATGAGTAGTTGAATGAAGACCTTGTAGATGTTTAGTACTCAATGCAGTGACTCTAAGCTGGGTTTTAAAATCATCAGAATTTAACATTTTATCAGCTTTAGTCAAGTGCTCAGCAAGATGTAAAGCATTTGAAACATATGAAACTGAGTTCCATTCCTTAGTCCACTCCTGACCTGCAGGAGTTTCACTCCAAGGCACTGGTGCATCCCTGATAACAAACTCCTTTACCAGTTCAGACTTAGGAAGAGTCGGTGGAGGAGTATGTCCTGAAGGACCTGCTTCATCAGTATCTACAGTTGTAGCAGCTTCACCAGTATCTCCAACATTTGCAGTATCAGAACTTAAAGAATCAGTATCTTCTGATAAGACAACAGTGTGAGTAGCAATGGAGGCTTCAGCATCCTCTAATTGCTGATCTTGTTCTAAGTTCTGATCAACAGCCATATCCTGATGCTCACCTAAATTCTGATCATCAACATCTTGATGCAGAGAAGGTGTTGTTGATAACTCTGGAGTTTGAACAACATCAGTAACAGGTGTTGTGGAAGGATTATTTGATGTTGGAGCTTCTAAGAAAAGTATTTCAGGCACAACCAGGTTCTGAATATCAATTTCAGCACTTGTGCCTGGATCAACAAGAGACACAGATGGTGAGTTAGCCTTGTCAGATACAGCTTCCTGAGATGGAGTTGATGGAGAAGAAGTGATTGGAGCAAATTCCTTGTCTTGTGAGATCAGAGATTCCTGATCCCCTTCCTTAGCTGCTTCCTCCTCATCATCTGAAATTGGCCTTTGTGCCCTCTGTTTCTTGTACTTCCTTGTTGATTTGGATTCCTTGGGAGTTTCAGGAACTATCATATGTCTAAGCCTCTTGAAAAGCCTAGAACCCCCAATTTCAGAATCCTTCTGAGAAGTTGCATTCTCAGCTTCATTCACCACAGGTTCTGAAGAAGGAATCTGTTCCTCAGAATCTGATTCATCTCTCAAAATAATTTTCCTCTTCTTTTGAGGTGTTTGAGGAACAGTCTTTGTTCTCTTTGGCTTAGAGGATGTAGGCTTCACAGTAGGTGCTGAAGAAGAAGCTTGAGCAGTCTGTGAAGTGGAGAGATAGGATTTGAGATAAGTTCTGAGGGTAGGTTGAGTAGAATGAGAGGTAGGTACTGAGGTTGATGGATTTTGGGTGGTTGGAGGTGGTTGGACATCAGAGTAAACAGATCTATAAGTATCAGGATCAGCATTTACCAGGATCTGTTGTACAGACTTAGGAATCTGTAATGGTCTAACCACTTTCTTCTTAGTATCAGCATTTACCAGGTCATTAAAGTATCGTTTTGTAACCTTAAAAGGTGGGGTTTGAGTGCTGACTAAATGAGGTTCATCAGTACAGTAAGTGTAAATAAGTTGACAGAATCTAGCAAAATAAACAACATCTCGATCCTCTGTCATCCTATCCCCAATAAAACCAATTATTCCAGTTGCAAAATCAAAATGAGTTTGATGGATAATAGCATACCCTATATGCTGACTCAGAATTGGGATAACATCAAAATTTGAACATTTGTTCCCAAAAGCTTTGGTGATGCAATCAAAGAAGAAACTCCATTCTCTTCTGATATTAGCCCGTTTCAACTGTCCAAGTTTCGTCAGACTCTTTTCATATCCCAATTCAGCCATTAACTCCCGAAGGGCTGAGTCCTCTGGAATTGAGAAAGTACAATCTTCTGGAAGATGTAAAGCCCTGCGTACTGTACCAGGAGTGACTACAAAGGATGAATCACCCACTTGGAAGATAATACTGGGAGTTCCACGGTTACCACCATCATCAAAAACTCCAGTCTTCCAGAACCTCAGAACTTGTTGACTTGAAAATAATTCAGGCTGAGTTAAGGCGTACCCAACCTCACTATGTGCAAGAAGATCTTGCACAAAGTACAATTCAGATCGAGCGTCAGCATGATCAATAATTGCAGCATAGTTGTTTGGAACAAACTTTGCTCCATCAATGATTAAATCCTTTGGTGCCATGTGAAAAAATATTGAAATTCAAGTATGCCTGTTAGGTGTTTGAGATAATGTCTGTATGAAAAACCAACGTGAGAAAGAAGAGAAGGAGAGTAAAAGTAAGGAGAGAGATAAAGTATAAAGAAAATAAAAGATTAAAGAAATCTTTTCTCTGTTGTACTTATACTCTTAACAAAAATGTTACCGTTGGATACCTGTCAGACATGCAGTAATAACGGACAGTTACTGGGCTCGAGAAAACAGGAATCATTACTTACCCAGTTGCCTAGTTTCAAGGAAAAACCGTTCCATTTATCAAGAGAAATAGTTTTAATTCAAAATTTAAACCGTTAGCACTGATTGAATTATTTTTTACTGCATCATTGAAATTCTAAAAATACATCACATGAAAATGACCAAGATAAATTAGAGATATAAGTGCTGAACATGAATCAGAACTTAATATAAAACAAAAGTTATATGGTCATCAGAATATCAATCAGGATTTATCAACACAAGATAAAATAACTCAGAGACAAAATCTTGAAGTAAAAACAATTTTCATTAATATATCAAGACAATACATTTATGAAATGGAAATTACATCAATACTTATACAAGATTTTCCTTAAGCTCCTAATCCTAACATCAACAGCTTTAGTCCTAGCTAAGAAGCCTGACAAAGCTGAGGATGAAGAAGAACAGGAAGAAGACAAGATTAAGTCATCTTCCTCTTCCTATCTTCGACGAACAAGATGGCGAGTCGTATGATTCGCTCTTGCTGACGGATAGCTTCCCGCCTTTCCTCCTCCAATCGCTCCAGATGGCGATGGTAATCCATATAGAAGAATAGAAGGTGAGTCAGCACCTCCTGTGGGACAGAATCCCAGATCTCCTCAGGAATGGCTGTTACATGCCACTCCTGCTGCCACTCGGCACAACTTAGCTCCATAGTGAAGGTTTGGTTGTTCAAAAACATGTTGTATCGAACTATTGTGTTTTTGACAGAAGAAGGAGGATAAGTGTGTGAGAAGAATGTGATGGAGAGACTGATGTGAAGTGGTTGCTTATATAGGCAAGAGAATGCCAAAAGACGCAAAGATAATTAATGCTGACAGGTAGAATTAATTCTACCTCGTTTCCCTAGACTTTGAAAAAGAATAATAGTCATTGGAAAGAGGAATCATGGTCTAGACCGCACAAGACACAAGAAACAGTGGACTGTTCAAGGACAAATACCATTAATCCTAATCATAGTGACTATTAATCTTCCACTTCAACATATTCTAGTTCGAACTGAGACTGTTATCAAATTTTATTCACAGATAAGCCAAGTAAAGGATTAGACTGAAAAATCAGAACTTAGACCTATACCAGAACTTAACAGTCATCAGAACATAATTTCTTAACTCGAAAAAGGAATGCCCATCTTAGTAAATACTCATACAAGTTCTGAGTTATGGACGTCAGAACTTAATCGTGTAACTTAGAACTTGTCCTCAGAATTTGTGCAATAATGACACCATGACTGTTTATCTAAAATAACATAGACCACCACAGAAATTTTCATCATTCAGATGGAGTGATTAGTGTGTGCATTAAGCTAAAAACAGACAAAAAGAGTAAAGTCTGATTCACTTCAGTACATCTTAGAAATAAGGCATAACTAAAATTTTGCTAAAGATCTGTCATTGTCCTGAAACCTACTGATGAATGAGTTCATGCTTGAGTCCATCTCAACTGTTTTGTGCTAATTTTATGCATCTTTTGCAATTCTATTTTACAGTGGCTTCTCAGTGTAAGTGAGTCACGACTGTTTATCAGAATTTATGCTATTTTCAGAGTATTTCTCCAGTAATCATAGAGTGTGAAAAGTCACCAAGAAAATATTTTGCTTTTCTAATGCATATTTACTTAATACCAGCAATGTACTTGGGTCGTCCCTTCCACATTTTTACTCTAGATCTCAAAGGAGTACCTGATTTTATTCTTTGATCTTTTTGCTTTTTCTTTTGATAAGAGAGATTCATCAGCACTTAGTACATTCAGCAGTTTTACTAGTATCAGAACTGAACAGATGAGTAACATTATTCTAATTTGTGACTTAGTAATAAGATATACAAAGTAAACTTAACTAAGCTCAATTATCAGAATTTGCTAGTGTCATAAGATTTCCACCGAAATAATTACTTCTTACATGGAATCATTTATTTATTAAAGACTATTAGGTCAGTTATCTAGCACAGTTATCCTCATAGGATTGAATAGGTACTAGAATAAACATATCACTTATCAAAGTTTAGAAACATATATCAGAAAACAGTCAGTACTTAAAGACATTTATCAATTAAGCACAAAATATACACTGAGATAAATTCTGTAAATACTGAGCATAAAGTCTGATAACACAGAACAAGTCTAAGCAGTTTTAGAGAAAGAACCTGAAACCATTCCAAGTTCATTTACCAATCTTGTAAAAGTAGCTTCACATAATGGTTTTGTGAAGATATCTGCCAATTGTTGATCTGTGGGAACAAAATGCAATTCCACTATACCTTCATCCACATGTTCCCTGATGAAGTGGTACCTGATGCTGATGTGATTTGCCATTGAGTGTTGAACTGGATTACCTGTCATAGCAATAGCACTTTGATTATCACAGTAAATAGGGATTTTGAAATATGTTAACCCATAATCCAGTAACTGATTCTTCATCCAAAGAATCTGTGCACAACAGCTTCCTGCAGCAATATACTCTGCTTCTGCAGTTGATGTGGAAATTGACTTTTGTTTCTCGCTATACCAAGAAACCAATCTGCCTCCAAGAAATTGGCAGCTTCCACTTGTGCTTTTCCTGTCAATTTTGCAACCTGCAAAATCTGCATCTGAGTAACCTATTAGTTTAAAATCTGATTCTCTAGGATACCATAATCCCAGAGCAGCTGTTCCTTTAAGATACTTAAAGATTCTTTTTACAGCTGTTAAGTGAGGTTCTCTTGGATCTGCTTGAAATCTTGCACAAGGACAGGTAGCATATATGATATCAGGTCTACTGGCAGTTAGATAGAGTAGAGAGCCAATCATACCTCTGTAGTCAGTAATATCTACTGATTTACCGGTATCCTTATCCAGTTTTGTTGCAGTGGCCATTGGAGTGGATGCACTTGAACAATCTTGCATTCCAAATTTCTTTAGCAAGTTTCTGGTGTACTTGGTTTGACAAATAAAAGTGCCTTCCTCATTCTGCTTGACTTGAAGGCCCAGAAAATAGCTAAGTTCCCCCATCATACTCATCTGATATCTTGACTGCATTAGTTTGGCAAACTTCTTGCAAAGTTTGTCATTTGTAGATCCAAAAATGATATCATCAACATAAATCTGGACCAGAAGTAAGTCCTTTCCATGGTTGAGGTAGAACAGTGTTTTGCCTATTGTCCCTCTGTTGAATCCACTTTCCAGAAGAAACTGAGCTAAAGTCTCATACCATGCTCTAGGAGCTTGCTTAAGTCCATAAAGTGCTTTGTCAAGTCTGTAGACATAATCTGGATGTTTGGTATCTACAAAACCTGGAGGTTGTTCAACATATACCTCTTCCTCCAATTATCCATTGAGAAAAGCACTTTTCACATCCATTTGAAAGACAGTAAACTTTTTGTGAGCAGCATAAGCCAAAAATATCCTTATGGCTTCTAACCTAGCAACTGGTGCAAGTGTTTCATCATAATCAATTCCCTCCTGTTGAGAATATCCTTTTGCAACCAGCCTTGCCTTATTCCTTGTAATTATGCCATCACTGTCAGTTTTGTTTCTGAATACCCACTTTGTACCAACAACAGATCTATTCTTTGGTCTTGGTACTAGGGTCCAGACTTTGTTTCTTTCAAATTCATTCAACTCTTCCTGCATTGCTTGCACCCAATCAGCATCTTGAAGAGCTTCTTCCACTTTCTTTGGCTTAGTCTGAGAGAGAAAAGAATTGTAAAGACACTCATTTGAAGTACCTGTTCTAGTTCTGACACCTGCATCAGGATTTCCAATTATCAAATCAGGTGTATGTGATTTTGTCCACTTCCTTGCAGATGGAAGGTTTTCTCTAGAACTGGATGCTCCCCCATGATCCATGCTATCTTCATTTTCATTTTCTGATGCTCCCCCTGAAACTATGCTCTCTGAGTTGGATTCTTCAGTATTTAGATTTTCAGCACTATCAGAACTTGGCTTATCAGAACTTGACGAATCAGAACTTGAAGAGCCAGATGCATGTTCGGATGTTTCTTGAGATGTGGTAGGATCTTGAGTATGCTCCCCCTGCATAGGTGCATCTTCCTTTAACGTAGTCACCGCAGTTTCAATAACATCAGAGTTTAATCCACCAGAGTTTGCAGTATCAGGACTTAGACTGTCAGGATTTTCAGTATCAGAATATGAGCCTTCATTTTCAAATCTCAGCTGATCATGGTCAATGAAATCTTTAAGACCAGTGATCTTCTTGTCATCAAAAGAGACATTGATGGATTCCATGACCACTTTTGTTCTCAAATTATAGACTCTGAAGGCTTTTGTGGAAAGTGGATATCCAACAAAGATTCCTTCATCAGCTTTTAGATCAAACTTTGATAGCTGTTCAGGATGAGTCTTGAGAACAAAACACTTGCATCCAAATACATGAAAATATTTCAGATTTGGCTTCTTTTTCTTCACCATCTCATATGGTGTTTTTCCATGCTTGTTAATGAGTGTTGCATTTTGAGTAAAACAAGCAGTCTGCACAGCTTCAGCCCAGAAATAGGTTGGAAGCTTTGCTTCTTCAAGCATTGTACGTGCAGCTTCAATGAGAGTTCTATTCTTCCTTTCAACAACTCCATTTTGCTGTGGAGTTCCAGGAGCAGAAAATTCCTGCTTTATTCCATGGCTTTTACAGAACTCTTTCATTATCAAATTCTTGAACTCAGTGCCATTATCACTCCTTAAAATTTTCACAGAATCTTTGACCATTTTATCCAGCTGTTTGACATGATCAATCAAGATAGATGCAGTTTCACTTTTTGTGTGCAAGAAATACACCCATGTGTATCTGGTGAACTCATCCACTATGACCAACGCATACTTCTTCTTTGCAATAGACATGACATTTACTGGACCAAATAGATCAACATGTATAAGATGATAAGGCTCAAGAATTGATGATTCAGTCTTGCTCTTGAATGAAGATTTTCTTTGTTTGGCTTTCTGACATGAATCACAAAGACCATCAGGAGCAAATACTGTGTTTGGCAATCCTCTCACAAGATCTTTCTTGACCAGTTCATTTATATTGTTGAAATTTTAATGAGAGAGTTTCTTATGCCAATTCCAGCTTTCTTCAATTGATGCTCTACTTAACAGACAGATTGCAGAGCCATCAGTACTTGTTGAAAGCTTAGCTTCATAAATGTTACCACGTCTGTATCCTTTCAGAACAACTTTGCCTTTAGATTTACTCACAATTTCACAGTGTTCTTCAAAGAAATCAACATGATAACCTCTGTCACAGATTTGACTTATACTCAGTAGGTTGTGTTTAAGTCCTGAGACCCGAGCTACTTGTTTAATTATGATATTTCCAAGATTGATATTGCCATATCCCAATGTTTTTCCAATGTTGTCATCTCCATAAGAAATACTTGGGCCAACTTTCTCCACAAAGTCTGATAGCAGGGCCTTATTTCCAGTCATATGTCCTGAATATCCACTGTCCAGAACTAGAATATATTTCCTGTTGCCCTGCAATCACAAAGACCACTAATTATTAGTTTTAAGGACCCAGACTTGCTTGGATCCTTTGGCCTTATTAAGTTTGTTAACATTTGCAGCGGATTTAGCATCAGAGTTTATGTTAACATTTTTCTTATCAGAACTTACACTAACAGACTTTGAATCAGAATTTACACTAGAAGGAACAATGGAAACTTTCTTCAAAGAAGGTTTTATTTGATAATAATCATAGTACAAACTATGATATTCCTTACAAGTATAAATGGAATGCCATAAACTACCACAATGAAAACAAGGATTTTGTGGTTTGTATCTAACAGACTGACTCTTAACTCCTGATTTTGAAGGTAAGGAGTTAATATTCTTATTCTTCCTGCAAAAAGAAGCCAGATGGTTAGAACTTCCATAGTTATGACATGTTTTCCTAGGAGCATCAGGAACAGGTTTATAATCATTGCTTTTATTCACACCTTCCTTTCCATTCCTATTTTTCCTAGGTGATTTTACCTTGTTTGCATTCTTGACATCTTTCAGCTTATGCTTAAGCTGCTTCTTTGTCATTAAGCCTATGTTCACTTCAGCTGTCTTTTCCTTTGTTTCAGCAGCTTCAGAACTGCTCTCAGCACTTTCTTTATCAGCATTTGCCATCAATGCATAGTTCTCCTCACTTTCAGAGTCTGAGGTGTCTGTCCAGCTTTTCTGCTTTGTGACAAGAGCCTTGCCTCTGTCACCCTTTACCTTCTTGCAGTGAGGAGATATGTGGCCTTTCTCACCAAAGTTATAGCATTTAACATTGGTGTAATCTCCTCTGTCAGACTTTCCTCCTCTTCCTTCAGATCTTCTGAAATTATTCTTATCAGAACTTATGCTTTTCCTGGAAAACTTCTTTCCCTTACTGAACTTCCTGTATGCAATCTTTGTGATTCCTTTCACCATAAGAGCACACAGCTTCATCATCTCCTCATCAGCATCAGTCTCAGGCAAGCTTTCAGAATCTGAGTCATCATCACTCTCAGAACTTGATGACTCAGTATCAGACTTTATGAAAAGAACTTTACCCTTGTCTTTCTTTGAGGAAGCTGCTTTGGGGAATTCTTCTTCAGCCTTAAGAGCAACTGTCCTTGACTTTCCTCCTTTCCTCTTGCTTCTTTGTTCCATCTCCAGCTCATGAGTCTTGAGCATTCCATAGATTTCGTCAAGAGTTGTTTCATCAAGATTGTAGTTGTCTCTCATTGTCGTTGCCTTCAAATCCCAGCATTCAGGAAGAGCTAACAGGAACTTAAAGTTTCAATCTTCAAGATCATACTCTTTATCAACCAATGACAAATCATTCAAAAGTTTGACAAATCTATCATATAAATCATTCAATGACTCATTAGTCTTTGAGTCAAAGTGTTCATACTCTTGAGTGAGTATTGTCTTCCTGTTCTTCTTAATTGTGTCAGTTCCCTGACACCTTGTTTCCAGAGCATCCCATATCTCCTTAGCAGTCTTGCAGTTGATTACCCTGTTTGACATTACATTATCGATGGCACTATGCAGTAAGTGTCGTACCTTAGCATCCTTAGCAATTAATGCTATATCCTCAGCAGTATAATCACTCTTCTCCTTTGGTACGGTCTTTGCTGCTTCACCTGCAACTGCAACTGCGAGTTTGGTTGGTTTGTGAGGACCTTCCTTGATTCTATCCAGGTATTCTGGATCTGTTGCTTCCAGGAGCATGGTCATCCTTACCTTCCATATGGGATATTCAGATGGTCTCAGTATGGGGACTCTGATGGTCTCATACCGACTCTGAATTTGTGTCTTTGGTGGTTCCTCAGTTGTGGTAGGCTTAGTTGGAGTTTCTGTGTCCGACATGATTGTGTTTGGATCTTTAACTGTATGTATGTTAACAGATAGACTCTGATACCAATTATTAGGTCACACACACACTGTAGAGGGGGTGAATACAGTGTATAGTACACTTAATCAAACTTTAAGAACTTAAGTAACAGAAAACAAACTTTATTGAAATAATAAACTCTGTTACAGTATGGAACTGTTACCTTTCAGTGATGAACAAATATCACGAGAGCTGCTAGGGTTACAATGAATAATCTTTTCTAATAATGATAACACTTATAGTGTAAACCCTATGTTTGTGTTTATATACTACACAGTTACAAGATAATCGCTAATTGATATGGAATATAATTCTGCTTCCTAAAATATATCAATCAGATATCTTTTCTTCCAAGTATTCCATTCTTCACGGAATTCCTTCTTCATGCATATCTCTTCTTATGTTTATCTCGATCTTCTTTCCTTTAATCAGCTACTGTCCTTTTCTGATCGTCCTTCAGCACTTAAGTTCTGATATCTATCTTCTGATGATTATCTCCTGATAATATAAGTACTGATATCCTTAAGTCCTGACTTCCAGTATAAGTACTGATCAACAGTTAAGTACTGATTTATCCTGTTCACGTAAGATCTGAAAGCTAAACATAAAACATATTAGTCATGACATTATCAAATATATCTAACAAGTGACATTCACCATAACACATTGCAATTTTTTTGGGAGGGAGGGGCAGTTATATAAATATCACTAAACCAAAAGTCAGCCACCAATAAGATTTTCCGTACCAATGGTTCAAAATCATGGGTGATCAAAATATTGTTAGGCCGCATGTCACGGTGCACAATGCAACCCACTCCCTCAATTGAGTAAAACATAGAAAATACATATCAAAATCAATTGAGGGAATATGACTCAATTGAAAACACCTTTAATTTTCAGTTATGTATCATGAATTCTTAACACCTCGTGTACATATCACCAGAAAAAATAAGACTCAAAGAATCAATTTTTAACAAACCTTAATTACACATCCAGAAAAATAAATGGCAAACCTGGAATATGGTCTTGAAGTATCGAGCCCTAAAATCAAATAGCAGGGTGAGACAAGCAGGTAGAGAACTCAAAATTAAATTAAAAAAAATACCTTCGTTAATCGGGAATTCAAAACCTTAATTGAATGAAGCAGATATGAGATTATATATATCAAACCGAACAAATATAATCCCAAATCCAATAATATAGTTAATCTTCCGTATCATTCATTTCTTAAACGCTATACTACCAATTTTGTTTAAATTTTTAATTTTATTTGTTTATTTATACAGTTACTTGTACAACGTTTTTTATTAAACAGTTATGCAAGTGCATCGCTTGTATAACATTAATAAAAAAGCGTTGTGTAAGTGGTGTCTCACAAGTTTAGATGTGTAGTAGTGTAGACAACCGCCAAGTATGCTCCTAACTCCCTCTTGCTAATACCCCTTCAGACAGGAAATCACCATCTTTCATATACCCCCACAATGGTAATCAATTTGGGTCCAATACCCCTGCTTTGTCATCCACAAAGCCCAATTCTCCCTATGGGCCATAAATCCGTCTCACGGCTGATTTTAGGCACAACAACTACCCCCGGTTCCCCATAGTCATTTTATGCTTGGGGAACCTAAATGCTTCTCATTACCTGATCCTATTCCTTATAAGACCTTTTAGAATACACAGTATACAACCTCATGGGACCTTCCTCACGAGCCCATGACAATATCTCTATTAGAAAATGCAAGTTACTCCTACTCAACCCTTTTCCAATTTTCTATTATGTTGTAGGCTTTAAGGTCTTCTACACATAATTCTATATACCTTGGGCTAGGAGGTTTTGGGGTAATTCCCCTTTATTCATTATGCCCTAATTTTCCGGCCGATAGTATAACATAATCCCGATAATCCAGCACTATCCCCATAATCCCTCTTAATTTGGAGTCCTTGTAATGTGTAAATTCTTGATTTTAAATTCAAAAAATACAATAAAACCACTCCTAAACCTACTCTTGCTCCTAGGAAATAGTTATCATCAAACCTCCAAACCTGTCTAGATTCACGCGGTAATCAATGATTGAATTTACGTGAATAGTTTACCTATTCTTTTTAACCTCTCCAACTTCCCATGTATATATAAACCCATACATCTCCTTTATTTGTTCTTTTTATCAAACACTACACACAATACAAGAGAAAAAGAGAGAGTAGTGTGGAAAGGGAGAAAATCCCCTAACCCGTTCATCTTTTATCTTGGAGGAACCAGAGAAGAGGCCAGTCTCCGTCCAATCCCAAAGCTCATAACCAAGATCTCTCCCCCTTGTTTGAAAGGTAAAACCCTTCATCTCCCTATCTCTATGATTCTCTAGTTCATACTCATATACATATGTATAGATATACACGCATATACACATACATATATCCATGTGGTCACATATATGGGTGAAAATTTGACTTGTTGAATGCTTAATATCAATTTTGTTTCTCACCGGTTACCTAATACGGTATGCATGCTTGAATCTTTTAGTCGTTATTAGTTCGTTTTTCCATTTATTTTTTATACTTGCAAAAACACTGGCCGAAATTGGCCTTACTTTCCGATGACCGTCCATCTTCTCCCCTTTTTGTGACATGCATACATTAATTAGCTGTTTATTGCTTTCGTTGTTTCATATTCGTTGATTACGTATTCCACATACCTTGGATCGTAAGTGATTTCATCTAGTCTTCATAACCTAGACTGGTGTTAGACTCATAGGTCCCTCTGCCTTCAGACCATTGTTCGATTAGGGGTATTCCCCATTTTAGGGTTAGGCCTAAGTCCTTGATACGCCCTATCTTAGGCATATTTATATGTCTTACAGACCCCTAAGATCCAATTACCCATATCCCAAGTATATGCTTATTTTTGGTCTTTACCCAACTCAAAACTCATCTGTCCCCCTTTCAACAATACATTTTTGTTACCGCGAGATATGTTGGCAGCCGCAGATCATTTGATTGGAATGAAATTTGGAATGGGTACACTTGACGATATGAATCATTTGAAAAATAAACGCATTCGTTCTGTAGCAGATCTTATACAAGATCAATTAGGATTGGCTCTGGTTCGTTTAGAAACTGTGATTCGAGGAACTATATGTGGAGCACTTAGGCATAAATTGATACCGGCTCCTCATAATTTGGTAACTTCAACTCCATTAACAACTACTTATGAATCTTTTTTCGGTTTACATCCATTATCTCAAGTTTTGGATCGAACTAATCCATTGACACAAATAGTTCATGGGAGAAAATTGAGTTATTTGGGCCCTGGAGGATTGACAGGGCGAACTGCTAGTTTTCGAATACGAGATATCCATCCTAGTCATTATGGGCGTATTTGCCCAATTGACACGTCTGAAGGAATAAATGTCGGACTTATTGGATCTTTAGCAATTCATGCGAAGATCTATACGGATGTTAGATATATTTGATAATGTCATGACTAATATGATTTATGTTTAGTTTTCAGATCTTACTTAAACAGGACAAATTAGTACTTAACTGAAATCAACACTTATACTGAAGTCAGAACTTAAGTCATCAGTACTTAAGGTTCCGGAGATATTTATCAAAAGATAATATCAGGACTTAAAGGAAACGTTCAGATAAGGAAGACAGCTGATTTACAGGAAGAGAAGATCGAGACAAACATAAGAAGAGATATGCATGAAGAAGGAATTCTATGAAGAATAGAATACTTGGAAGAAAAGATATCTGATTGATATATTTTAGGAAGCAGAATTATATTCCATATCAATTAGCAATTATCTTGTAACTGTGTAGTATATAAACACAGACATAGGGTTTACACTATAAGTGTTATCATTATCGAGAAGATTATTTATTGTAACCCTGGCAGCTCTCGTGATATTTGTTCATCACTGAGAGAGGACAGTTCCATACTGTAACAGAGTTTATTATTTTGAATAAAGTTTGTTTTTTGTTACTTGAGTTATTAAAGTTCGATTTGATTGTGCTATACACTGTATTCACCCCCCTCTACAGTGTGTGTGACCTAACAAGTAGTATCAGAGCCTATCTGTTAACACACAAACAGTTTAAGATCCAAAAACAATCATGTCGGAAGTAGAAACTCCAACTAAGCCCACCAAAACTGAAGAACCTCCAAAGACACAAATACATAGCCGATATGAGCCTATTAGAGTTCCCATTCTGAAGCCATCTGAATATCCCATATGGAAGGTGAGGATGACCATGTTTCTGGAAGCTATAGATCCAGAATATCTTGATAGAATCAAGGAAGGGCCTCACAAACTAACTAAGCTCGCTGTTGCAGTTGCAGGTGAAGCAACAAAGTCAGTACCAAAGGAAAAGAGTGACTACACTGCTGAAGATATCGCATCAATTGCTAAAGATGCTAAGGTACGACACTTACTGCATAGTGCCATTGATAATGTAATGTCAAACATGGTAATAAACTGCAAGACTGCAAAGGAGATATGGGATGCCTTGGAAACAAGATGTCAGGGAACTGATACAATTAAGAAGAACAGGAAGACAATACACACTCAAGAGTATGAACATTTTGACTCAAAGGCTAATGAGTCATTGACTGATTTATATGATAGATTTGTCAAACTCTTGAATGATTTGTCACTGGTTGATAAGGAGTATGATCTTGAAGATTCAAACCTTAAATTCCTGTTGGCTCTTCTTGAAAGCTGGGATTTGAAGGCAACAACAATAAGAGACAACTATAATCTTGATGAAACAACTCTTGATGAAATTTATGGGATGCTCAAGACTCATGAACTTGAGATGGAACAAAGAAGCAAGAGGAAAGGAGGAAAGTCAAGGACAGTTGCTCTTAAGGCTGAAGAAGAATCCCCCAAGTCAGCTACCTCAAGGAAAGGCAAGAGTAAAGCCCTCTTCATAAAGTCTGATACTGAGTCATCAAGTTCTGAAAGTGATGATGACTCAGAATCTGAAAGCTTGCCTGAGACGGATACTGATGAAGAGAGGTACAAGTTCTGATAAGAAGAATTTCAGAAAATCTGAAGGGAAAGGAGGAAAGTCTGACATAGGAGATTATGCAAATGTCAAATGCTACAACTGTGGTGAGAAAGGACACATATCTCCTGATTGCAAGAAAGTGAAGAGTGAAAAAGGCAAGGCTCTTGTCACAAAGAACAAAAGCTGGACAGACACCTCAGATTCTGAAAGTGAGGAGAATTATGCCTTGATGGTAAATGCTGATAAGGCAAGTGCTGAAAGCAGTTCTGAAGCTGCTGAATTAAAGGTACCTCAAACTACTTATGCCTTTCATACTGATGATATTAATGAGTTGAGAAGATATCTTAAAACCATGTTCATTAGCTATAGAGATCAAACTTTAACATGTGAAAGATTAACTTCTGAAAATCTTGCTAGTAAAAAGAGGAATGATTACTTAGAAAAAGAGTTAGTCATGTTCCATCAAACTCAGAAAGATAGAGATGATGCTTTCTATGTTAGGGATGAAGTGCTTAAAATGAATGAATCTCTAAAAGCTGAGTTAGAAAAGGAAAGAGAGATTATCAGGATTTAGACTAACTCTGGTAGAACAACTCAGAATATGTTAAGTAGTGAAAACTGGAAAGAGGGCTTAGGTTATGGAGATGATAAAAATGATAAAGGAACTGTAGATATTAAGCCTATAGCTGTTAAATAAAAGCCAAAGTTAAAACCTGTTAAGTTTGTAGCTGTAAAGTCTGATACTGAGAAATCAGAAGTTAAAAAGGAATTAACTTCTGACAAACTAAAACAGGAAAAGACAACTGAAGTAAACGTAGGCTTAATGACAAAGAAGCAGCTTAAGCATAAGCTGAAAGATGTTAAGAATGCAAACAAGGTAAAATCACCTAGGAGAAAAAGGAATGGAAAGGAAGGTGTGAATAAAAGCAATGATTATAAGTCTGTTCCTGATGCTCCTAGAAAACATGTCATAACTGTGGAAGTTCTAACCATCTGGCTTCTTTTTGCAGGAAGAATAAGAAGATAAACTCCTTACCCTCAAAGTCAGGAGTTAAGAGTCAGTTTGTTAGATATAAGTCACAAAATCCTTGTTTTCATTGTGGTAGTTTATGGCATTCCATTTATACTTGTAAGGAATATCATAGTCTGTACTATGATTATTATCAAATAAAACCTTCTTTAAAGAAAGTTAGCATTGTTCCTTCTAGTGTAAGTTCTGATTCAAAGTCTGATACTGTAAATTCTGATAAGAAAAATGTTAACATAAACTCTGATGCAAAATCAGCTGCAAATGTTAACAAACTTAATAAGGCCAAAAGATCCAAGCAAGTCTGGGTCCTTAAAACTAATCATTAGTGATCTTTGTGATTGCAGGGCAACATGAAAAACATCCTAGTTCTGGACAGTGGATGTTCAGGACATATGACTGGAAATAAAGCCCTGCTATCAGACTCTGTGGAGAAGGCTGGCCCAAGTATTTCTTATGGAGATGGAAATATTGGAAAAACATTGGGATATGGAAATATCAATCTTGGGAATATCATCATTAAGGAAGTAGCTCTGGTCTCAGGACTTAAACACAATCTGCTGAGTGTCAGTCAAATCTGCGACAGAGGTTATTATGTGGATTTCTTTGAGGAACACTGTGAAGTTGTAAGTAAATCTACAGGAAAAGTTGTTCTGCAAGGATACAGGCGTGGTAACATTTATGAAGCCAAGCTTTCAACAAGTACTGATGGTTCTGCAATCTGTCTGATGAGTAGAGCATCAATTGAAGAAAGCTGGAATTGGCACAAGAAACTCTCTCATTTAAATTTCAACAATATAAATGATCTAGTCAAGAAAGATCTTGTGAGAGGACTTCCAAAGTCAGTATTTGCTCCTGATGGTCTTTGTGATTCTTGTCAGAAGGCTAAACAAAGGAAATCTTCATTCAAGATCAAGACTGTATCATCAATTCTTGAGCCTTATCACCTACTGCATGTTGATCTATTTGGTCCAGTAAATGTCATGTCTATTGCAAAGAAGAAATATGCTATGGTCATAGTGGATGAGTTCACCAGATACACATGGGTGTATTTCTTGCACACAAAAAGTGAAACTGCATCTATCTTGATTGATCATGTCAGGCAACTGGATAAATTGGTCAAAGATTTTGTGAAGATAATAATAAGTGATAATGGTACTGAGTTCAAGAATTTGATAATGGAAGAGTTCTGCAAAAACTATGGAATCAAGCAGGAATTTTCTGCTCCTGGAACTCCACAGCAAAATGGAGTTGTTGAAAGAAAGAATAGAACTCTCATTGAAGCTGCACATATAATGCTTGATGAAGGAAATCTTCCAACCTATTTTTGGGCTGAAGCTATGCAGACTGCTTATTTTACTCAGAATGCAACACTAATCAACAAGCATGGAAAGACACCATATGAGATGGTGAAGAAAAAGAAGCCAAATCTGAAGTATTTTCATGTATTTGGATGCAAGTGTTTTGTTGTTAAGACTCATCCTGAACAGCTATCCAAATTTGATCTAAAAACTGATGAAGGAATCTTTGTTGGATATCCACTTTCCACAAAAGCCTTCAGAGTCTATAACTTAAGAACAAGAGTGGTCATGGAATCTATCAATGTCTCTTTTGATGATAAGAAGATTACTGGACTTGAAGATTTTATTGATCATGATCAGCTGAGATTTGAAAATGAAGACTTAAATTCTAATACTGAAAATCCTCACAGTCTAAATCCTGATACTACAAACTCTGATGGATTAAACTCTGATGTTATTGAAACTGTGGTGACTACGCCAAAGAAAGATGCACCTATGCAGGGGGAGCATACTCTAGATACAACCACATCTCAAGAAGCATCAGAACATACATCTGGCTCTTCAAGTTCTGATTCGTCAAGTTCTGATAAGCCAAGTTCTGATAGTTCTGAAAACTTAAATTCTGAAGAATCCAACTCAGAGAGCATAGTTTCAGGGGGAGCATCAGAAAATGTTGATGAAGATAGCACGGATCATGGGGGAGCATCCAGTTCTAGAGAAAACCTTCCCTCTGCAAGGAAGTGGACTAAATCACATACACCTGACTTAATAATTGGAAATCCTGATGCAGGTGTCAGAACTAGAACTGCTACTTCAAGTGAATGTCTTCACAATTCTTTTCTTTCTCAGACTGAACCAAAGAAAGTGGAAGAAGCTCTTCAAGATGCTGATTGGGTGCAAGCAATGCAGGAAGAGTTAAATGAATTTGAAAGAAACAAAGTCTGGACCCTAGTGCCAAGACCAAAGAACAGATCTGTTGTTGGTACAAAGTGGGTATTCAGAAACAAAACTGATAGTGATGGCATAATTACAAGAAATAAGGCAAGGTTGGGTGCAAAAGGATATTCTCAACAGGAGGGAATTGACTATGATGAAACATTTGCACCAGTTGCTAGATTGGAAGCCATAAGGATATTTTGGCTTATGCTGCTCACAAAAAGTTTACTGTCTTTCAAATGGATGTGAAAAGTGCTTTTCTCAATGGAGAATTAGAGGAGGAAGTATATGTTGAACAACCTTCAGGCTTTGTAGATTCCAAATATCCAGATTATGTCTACAGGCTTGATAAAGCACTCTATGGCCTTAAGCAAGCTCCAAGAGCATGGTATGAGACTTTAACAGAGGAACTATAGACAAAACACTGTTCTACCTCAACCATGGAAAGGACTTACTTTTGGTTCAGATATATGTTGATGATATCATCTTTGGTTCTACAAATGACAGATTTTGCAAGAAGTTTGCCAAACTGATGCAGTCAAGATATCAAATGAGTATGATGGGGGAACTTAGCTATTTTCTGGGCCTTCAAGTCAAGCAGAATGAAGAAGGCACTTTTATTTGTCAAACCAAGTACACCAGAAATTTGCTGAAAAAATTTGGAATGCAAGATTGTTCAAGTGCATCCACTCCCATGGCCACTGCAACAAAACTAGATAAGGATACTGGTAAATCATTAGATATTACTGATTACAGAGGTATGATTGGCTCTCTACTCTATCTAACTGCTAGTAGACCTGATATCATGTATGCTGTAACACCCCCAAATCCGGGGTCGGGGATTTGGGTTGTCACGAGTTCCATTTCCCTTATCAATACTTAATCTTAACGGTCAACCAACTACTGTGTACTGTGACCCCACAATATACACACACACCACAAGTTATAGTCTCAGAGATGAATACCAAAAACAACACAAGTCATTTTATTCCACAATTATAAACCATTTCACCATAAAAGGGTTTCTGAATAATTTACATATTCTTTGCCATTATTACAATTCATAAATATACATAAGTCTGGCACAACAAAAGTTGAAAGCCTAGCCTATTGGTAGCTCCTACCTCAGCTACAACGGCATCAACGCCTGCAGGAAACTGCAGAACGTTTCCTAACCGCTCACGAATTGGGAGCTTGATCCTGTTCATCTTGTATATCTATTATTGTGTGATGAAAGAAGAAAGCAAGGGTTAGCAACAAGCCCACCGAAATAATATGTATAATAATTAACAATATATGAGCATTCTCATAGTACTCATGAAAGTCTTGGTCAAAAGAAATGAACCAAGTTTAATATCTTAATGCGACGAAGTAACATAATATTCAGTATATATGTATATATACTTTGCAAAATCTTAGAATCCTCTTCCATGCATAATATACATAGAGTTCCAGTTTATAACTGTATAAAAATATCGTTCCAAGGTGATCTCATTTATCTAACCTTGTCTCAACGTTTTTCTGAAAATCTTTGTCATGCATAAGATAATCATTAACCAGATATAAGTTGAAAAGATGAAGTTACAAGATACTCCAATATACTTATATCTTTTCCGAATACAACTTGAACTACCACCGTTCAAGGTATAATCCCTTTCAAAAGTTCATCACATAGATGAGACTACAAGATAAGATTTGAATAGATTCAATCTTTGAAATATCATTATAAATAATGAAGTTACGAGATACTTCATTAAGTCCCGATATATATATACACCTATATATATACACACATTTCATACACTCTTTGAAAATCTCTATTATGAAAATTATAAACAGAGTTGCAATATCCAATGAATTTGGAAAGGAGAAAACCTTGGCATAAACCTAATATCTTGCTGATCAGGCAAAGATACCAATAAGTAACCTTTTCTACTAGTAGATGGACGAATTCCCCACTGGTCATCACCCTGGCCGCAATAGGACCTTATGTTGGACTGCCACTCAGCCACTTACGCATTTGATGGACTCCCACTGAGCCACTTACACTTTCATGGACGCCCACTGAGTCCATGTTGCTTATGCCCTCTCAATAGATGGACTTACTTCCCGAATGTTGGGTAAGTAATCAATTCATTTATCAAAACAACAACCTTATTGTGAATATAAAATACACCACAGAGCCGGATCCCTCAGGTTTTGAGCGAGTATTTAAATCCCCTTCGAAAGGAAGATCTTAAATATAAAAATGAGTTTTGGGATCCGTCCTAACTTTTAAAATCATTTTGAAGACTCGAAAACATTTTTAAGAATGTTTGGAGTACTGCTGATTTATTAAAATAAATCAGTCCCAATATATTAGAAAATATCTGAATATTATTATTTAAATAATATTCCCATAAAGAATAATCTTTATAAAAATAATAGAAGTAGAAGTTTTAAACTCATACTTGAAATGAATATTAAATAACCAAAGATATACTTATACGAAAGTACTATCTTTATTTGAATAATCAAAAATAAGTTTGATTATCGAAACATTATTCTTTAATAAAATAAAGAATATTATTTATCTCTAGCATAGGTATTATGCAACTTATAAGCATTTGAATCAACAATTAGATATCAAGATTACGAAACAAACATGCATATATACCATATCAGCATGCTCCAATATATCGCAAGATTTGCTAATAACAATCATGCACTTATCACAAGATAATGCATATACATATATACATCACAACAACAGTATAACGGGTAGAAAACTTGCCTGAGCGACTGGGGGTGGTAAAAGTCCTGGGATGAGTCTGGTAACCTATAAACCACATATAAGTTGGAATTAAACCAAAGTCGCTTATGAATCTATACTTTAACCAATTAGACCCTAACGTTCGCTTTCGCGCTTAACGATTCACTTAAGTCGCTCGAGTACCCTCGGCTCCACTATTTTTAATAAATTAACCATTAAGAGTTTTAAGGCGATTCTTTCGCGAGTACCCTACCAACAGCCTAATACACTTTACATAATTGTTTCATACCCCAATTAGTCATTTAAGGTTATTAACCAAGGTTTCAAAGTAAGGCGAGGGGTAATGGTTTGGTCGCGAAGCGCCGTTACTTAAAACGGTCGTTTCTCCTAAACCGTACATCAGATTCAAGCGAACCACATATCAAAACGAAACTCACAACATGAACTATCTAATCATGGCAATGGTCAAAACCTAACAGTGAGTTCACGGGTCCTGATGTTAAGAACAAAAGCAGTCTAAGATAAATCGGGCATTACGACGGCTATATTTACGCGATTACCAAATTTGTACAACTCCAAATCAATCCACAATCAACCACAAATCAACCCATAACCACCAATACAACCAAACTCCGTCCATACTTCATTACAACAGTCCCACCATCTCAAAATTTTCCAATTTATACTACCCCTAAACATGAACCATAACAAACAAAACCAAACTTAATACTCAAAGTAAAGTTTGGGTTTGGAGGGGTTATACCTTCCTTGGAGTGATTAGAGTAGCTAGGAAGCCTTAAGAAGCCTTGAGATAGCTTAGGAATGCTTGGATCTTAAAGGAAATCAAAGAAAATAAAGTTAGTAATCTTGAAAACACTATTCATCTTCTTCTTCCTTGATTTATTGGAAGAGATTCATGAAGAAATAGAAGCTTAAACTCCTAGGATATGCCTATCTAATCATAAGGAACCTTGGATAATTACCTTGCAATTTAACAAAGCTAGAATCTTAATTTTTGGAAATTTCTTCCTTGAAAACATGAAAAAGCCGAGAGGTCTTGCTTGGAAAGGTGGAGAAAATGTGTTTTTATGATTTGTTTGGTTGGTTGTTTTGCTTTTGTTTTGATTATTACCTTTTAACCATGGTAAATTTTGTGTGGCTTGAAATCAACCAACAACACACTTCTTTTGTCATGCTTAGATCATCATTCTTATGTCATCTTCCCACACTTGTCCTCTTCTTGTTGTTTGATGACATCATCATCCCTAACCTCCTTGATTAACTCCTAATTGCTTGCCTAATGATCGCTGATCTGTTATACGGTTCGCTTAACTTTCGTTCTCGTTTCTCGTTTGAGGGATCATACCCGGGATCTTATTACTTGGGTTTACTTAACCTTTCTCAATACATTATATTCCTTTTATGATCCTCTCTTATAATCCTTGAATTTAAATTCTTTTTATCCTGTTACCTTATACTCAATTCTTTCGGTACCTGGTGGATTTTCGGGAAAAAAATCAAAGTGTTCGAATTTGGATTCTGACGATCTTTACATACACTTATATCCCATATAGAGTACTAATAAGATCTCAGAATAACAATAGAAGAACCCCTACATAGTGTGGCATGAAAAGTTTTCTTATTCAGCATAATCAGCAAAACACTATTCATAAGGGTTACAAAAAGTTCAAAAATTTTGGTGTTATTACAGTCTGCCCTCCTTAAAAGGATTCCGTCCCGGAATCAGATAGAAAATGAATAGGGATGCTCTCTTAGAATTGCACTTTCTAAGTCTCAAGTAAATTTTCCCACATTGTAGTTCTACCACCAACTCTGACTAGTTTGATAACCCTTCTCCTAAGCATTTGTCCCTTTTTGATCTATAACCCTTCCTGGTTGCTCCATATAAGTTACGTCTGGTTACATGTCTATGCGCTCATATGCCCCTATTTGTCTGGCATCCGAATTATACTTCCTTAACATTGATACGTGGAACACGTTATGAACTTGCTACATGTTCGGGGGTAGGGCTAGCTCATATGCTAACTTCCCAATACGTCTTAATACCTTAAAGGGTCCAACAATTCGTAGGCTTAGCTTTCCTTTCTTTTTGAACCTCATCCATCATTTCCAAGGGAATACCTATAACAGCACTAGGTCCCATACTTCCTATTCTTTGTCCTTTCGTGTCAAATCAACATACTTCTTATGTCCATCTTGGGCTACTACCAACCGTCCTCTGATTAGATCTATTATATCCTTGGTCCTTTGGACTACTGCGGGTCCGAGCATCTTGCGTTCTACAACTTTATCCTAACATAAGGGAGATCGACATTGTCTCCCCTCAAGGATCTCATAAGGCGATATCTCGATACCTGACATACGATCTATTGTCATAAGAAAACTCAATCCGCGTTAAGTGATCATTCCGAATTCTTTCAAGTCTATTGCACAGAATCTTATCATAGCTTCTAGCACTATAGCTTTTGCTTCTCAATACCCATTATTTTCCAGTTCATAGTCACTACTATCTTCCGTATATAATACTATACTGGTTACACTTTTGCTCGTTAGCATTCTATAACCTTTTAATAACCACGTCAACCTTAGTATCACGAACGTGTTTCCATTCCGAATACCACCATAACTTTACTACTCCTTTTTCAGCTGTTTCTATTTTCCAAAGTTTGATCAATCATATAGAAGTAAAAGAATTTATTGAGAGATCACTATGATCATGTATACTTGTTCTATTGCATAGTTAGTACAGAAGGTGGCCAGCCTTTAGTACTTGAAAAGCAACTAAACAATAGATGGTATCCTACTAGGCTTCTTATCACACATATAGATAGTCATTCGGCAATACCTCCCCTTCTGGAAGGGTTGTTCTTCTCAGCTTATACAAAATGAAAAGAAGAGAAAAGAACGAACGGAAGAGAATTGTATATATGTAAAAAAATACTGCCACAAAATATCTGGCTTGGAATCTACCTCTGAACTGTAGAGGTTTGTCATAGGAGAACAAATCATATACGTATATATATATATATCAACATCAAGTATTATAGCATCGCAATTCATGTTCCTGAATCTTTCACCATTCCATCCATCATTCTATGGACCCATGCTCTTGTTCGAGCTTATAAACAATCACCGTTGAAATTCCCTTGACAACAAACATTGAATCTGGGGTCTCATTCTAGACATCATCGTTACTAGAATTCTATGCTTGCACTGCAACCTTCCTCGTATAGTAATACGACTCTCTATTGATAAGAAGGAATAAGTATTTAATAGGTAGATAATCGACTTAATTAGTCTATCAATGATAACTTATACATCACCACAACCCGATTAGTGGTACTTAATCTCAACATCCATTCCAGTACAACTTTCACGGTTGTAATTAATCGGCTCATTACCCGCAGAATCATTCCTGCACTACTAGGGTCCACCGTTGACCTACTGTAGTCATTCATTTTTCATGAAGTCTTAATAGCTAACCATACGGAGTTCATACATCTCGTATCAAATTCTTCTAAGGAGGTAACATGATCACCGTTCATGATTCATGAAGAACACTCCTGAACTTGACGTACATATGACATGAATCAGATAAAATTGCAGAAGAGTTTCAATGAAGGCAACGATAGCAGGTTAATACCATTCTTAATCATATGTCTTTATTGGGAGACATGCATCTCAAAGGTTCATTTAGTCATTCCGTAACATGGTCCTGGCTTATCTCAAGATAGTACCTTCTAAGATAGATAGCCCGCTCATGGCGATTATACGAATTAAACCTTTACCAAACTACTATTACGGTTGGGTATTGCACAGTCATCAGAAGGAATGTCAATCTTCCAAACCATAATACAACCTTCACGGCTTTAACCATTATTACTGTATTCCTCTGGCACGAGCGCCGATAATTGTCCTCTTATACTTAAAGTGTTGGCCACCTCTTTGGCCTTTCCTGATAGTAAAATTTCCTTACAATCAATGTCTTTTAAATGACCTTCAACTAAATTTTCTACCTCATTTCCAATCACTGCTTGTGTGAAAATGCTCTTCATTACGCCTTGGTAAAAAAATATATGATCACTTTTCCATAAGTTATTGCCTCGGTCTTTTAGAGGTTAACATTGTCACGATTGACTCTTGATCATACTTAGGACGTCTTTTATTTTGGGTCCTTGATTTTACCAATCTCGACCCTTATTGGGTCAATCTATACTTTCTTATGGTTCAACATGTGCCCCACCTGGCATTATTATAATTACGTCACATTTCCTTTATCAAAATCTCTATTCTTGAGAACTTTGAATATTACCTTTCTCCTTGTTAAACCTGTAAGGTTATCCTTAAATCCTTCATCAGGTACACCCTAGGCATAGGGTATATCAAGATACCATTTACTAATACCAGAATCATTGTCTATATACTTTCGAAAAATTTCTTCACTGATCCTTAAAGGTTGTTGTTACCTTAATCCTTTCCAATTTATACTGTCAAAACTCATACTATCCCTATTAAGGGTGAAATGCCAACCCTTATGCATTCCCCTAGGATTCATTCTAAGTTACATATGTTCTATCCTTAATTCCACCTTTAAAAAAGGTACAGGCATCCTTCCATGGATAAATCAAGTCATATATCCCTGATAAGGGTGTCTTATTCAATCATTCCCACCCAGATAGTCTATACCAATTTCACAATAGCATCCTTATTCAAACTGAGTTCAACACATATGGCCTTCAAAAGATAACAATGGTTACCCGCTTCTCTTTCCTAATTTGGTAATGACAACAGGGATGTCCTGGAAGATATTGGTCGTGTTCAACGTGAACTTCTTCTTAATAATTCCTCATTTACTTTTGTTGTTTATCTCAACAGTCATCTCAATGTTGGGATGTCTTTCATACTCGGCGTCTCCCTTTCTGGGTATCATGCCACCGGTCTTACATTTCACATTCTTGCAGGTCACCTCCTTCATCCAATTTTCCTAATTTCCTACTTTCTTGTCTCCTCAGTCTATCCGCGTCTCATTATTTATCCTTCGAACTATCTCAAGGTTTCCTCGAATTCTCCCAACTTAAAGGGGGTACAATATGTACATCTCTTATGCCTTCAACCATCAACTTTAACTCATGGTGAATCACCCTCATCCTGACGATTACATACTTTTCTATTTCTATTGTTACGAGTCTTTAGGGTTTCCTCATACCCAACTTCCTTATCATTCCTCAAACTCTATTGCCTTTATTTTCCTTTCCACTTCAGTTTCTTTTTATTTTCCTTTCTCTTATCGTTATTTCATGAACCAACCCAACATATGCATTGATTTCAAACATCCCATCATTCTGGATTCAGAACGAATCTTGACAACTTTTACAATTTAGATTCATAATTCATCATACTCGTCCGCCTTTGTTCTGGCTCTAAAGCTTTTACAATCTCCATAACCTTGGGAATTACTTTCCCAAAAACAATTGACTGAACTTTAATCAGTTTATTCTAACCTCTGGCTCCGTGCCTTTCTTGGTCTTTCACCAGCGGGTGGCCTCTCTCTTAGGAAGGTAAGTGATAAAGACAGTCTTTTGCGCTTCATCAATCATTTAGAATATAAAATCAGTCCTCTATTTCCTTTGGCCAGGCTCTTGCCTCGGGTAGGTCAGCTTGTTCCTCGGAACTCTGAGAGCTTTGTGACTTAAGGGTCCTGAAAGAATTTCCCACCGCGTTGTTTCCTCAGGGTGGTGTTTGGGAATAAAAGTATAATTTTTGTTTAGGCAGGTCCATGAATTTCCCCATAGGAGTACCATCCCGGTTCTCCCTATCTTGCTCGACTTCTATTTTCTCAGTATGAAATGTTTCATCCTTCTCCTATAATCAGGGTTATCTTATATGTTAAATCCTTGTTTTCCATTTCATTATGTTATGGGTTCTTTCTTTCTTGATGGCGACCTCCTTGACTATCACATTCAGGGTTTTCCCTAAATCTTATTCCTCGAACTATGGCTTTCATCTAAGATCTCGTCCTTAAGCTCTTGAACGTTTGGAACCCAAATTCTGTAGGAATACCTCATTATTCCCTTATCATCTTTCTCGGTATTAATCTCTTCTCTATTTGTTGGCTCTCTGCCTTCATTCATCACTTTTTCTTGGCACAATATGATCTTTTCCAATAATTCGGGTTGTATTGCAATCTCAAACAGCTTTTCGGTACCAGCTCCGGTTACCTTCACTTCTATTTCCATTTTCTCAAAATCTCTTATCAACTCTCCCAAAGACATTTTCATCTTGAGTCTCTCCTTTATACTAAGGGCATTTAGCCACCATTTTGGATTTCCCTGGATGATAAAGAATCTCAGAATCATAATCCTTGATTAGCTCGAACCACCTCTTCTGGCGCATGTTGAGCTCTTTCTGCGTGAAAATATACTAGAGCACTTATGGCTTATGTAAATCTCGCACTTCTCTCCATACAAGTAGTACCTCCAATCTTTAGGGCAAAACTATTGCCACGAGCCCAAGCTCATGGGCGGGGATACTGAATTTTATATTCCCTTAATTGTCTTAACGCATATGTGATTACCTTGTTGTGCTGTATAAGAAGCACCCTAATTCCTTATGCGAAGCGTCACTACACATCACAAAATCTCCTTTTTCCATCCGGCAACGCCATCATAGGGGTTGTCACCAATCTTTGCTTCAGTTCTTAAAATCTTTTCTCGCATTTCTCTGTCCATTCAAACTTCTCAGTCTTACGAGTAAGCCGCGTTAAAGGGGCTACTATCTTTATAAACTTGAACGATCCTCCGGTAGTGACCGGCCAATCCTACCTCTGGTAGTCACTCTGACTACGGTCATTAATTCCTTAGCAATCACCTCTTCAGTCTTGTTAGGATCCTTCACGAGATCCTCCTCAACACCAATCATGTTTAGGACAACATCCTCAACCGATATATCCTCAATATGAACACCATTCGGTCCCTCGTTAGGACATTCTATCGGATCCACAATCTGATCTCCATTGAGTAATAAACATCATCGCGTTGTTGCTCCTCAACCTCAGGGTTCGGAGTCCCGCTACCATATACGATAACGAACTACGCTTCTATCACGATATTTATAAGGGTTCCCATAAGGGTTTTAACTGTCAGTACTACGTTAGGTAGTCTGACTATAAACTTGGCAAGAGTTCTTATTATCTTAGTGAACTTATTATCTTAACGTCATATCATCTCTGAGGTTTATAACGCTTAGCTCTGATACCATTTCTGTAACACCCCCAAATCCGGGGTCGGGGATTCGGGTTGTCACGAGTTCCATTTCCCTTATCAATACTTAATCTTTACGGTCAACCAACTACTGTATACTGTGACCCCACAATATACACACACACCACAAGTTATAGTCTCAGAGATGAATACCAAAAACAACACAAGTCATTTTATTCCACAATTATAAACCATTTCACCATAAAAGGGTTTCTGAATAATTTATATATTCTTTGCCATTATTAAAATTCATAAATATACATAAGTCTGGAACAACAAAAGTTGAAATCCTAGCCTACTGGTAGCTCCTACCTCAGCTACAACAGCATCAACGCCTACAGAAAACTGCGGAACTTTTCCTAACCACTCACGAATTGGGAGCTTGATCCTGTTCATCTTGTATATTTGTTGTTGTGTGATGAAAGAAGAAAGCAAGGGTGAGCAACAAGCCCACCGAAATAATATGTATAATAATTAACAATATATGAGCATTCTCATAGTACTCATGAAAGTCTTGGTCAAAAGAAATGAACCAAGTTTAATATCTTAATACGACGAAGTCACATAATATTCAGTATATATGTATATATACTTTTCAAAATCTTAGAATCCTCTTCCATGCATAATATACATAGAGTTCCAGTTTATAACTGTATAAAAATATCGTTGCAAGGTGATCTCATATATCTAACCTTGTCTCAACGTTTTTCTGAAAATCTTTGTCATGCATAAGATAATCATTAACTAGATATAAGTTGAAAAGATGAAGTTACAAGATACTCCAATATACTTATATCTTTTCCGAATACTACTTGAACTACCACTGTTCAAGGTATAATCCCTTTCAAAAGTTCATCACATAGATGAGACTACAAGATAAGATTTGAATAGATTCAATCTTTGAAATATCATTATAAATAATGAAGTTACGAGATACTTCATTAAGTCCTGATATATATATACACCTATATATATACATATTTCATACACTCCTTGAAAATCTCTGTTATGAAAATTATAAACAGAGTTGCAATATCCAATGAATTTGGAAAGGAGAAAACCTTGGCATAAACCTAATATCTTGCTGATCAGGCAAAGATACCAATAAGTAACCTTTTCTACTAGTAGATGGACGAATTCCCCACTGGTCATCACCCTGGCCGCAATAGGACCTTATGTTGGACTGCCACTCAGCCACTTACGCATTTGATGGACTCCCACTGAGCCACTTACACTTTCATGGACGCCCACTGAGCCCATGTTGCTTATGCTGATTCAATAGATGGACTTACTTCCCGAACGTTTGGTAAGTAATCAATTCATTTATCAAAATAACAACCTTGTTGCGAATATAAAATACACCACAGAGCCGGATCCCTCAGGTTTTGAGCGAGTATTTAAATCCCCTTCGAAAGGAAGATCTTAAATATAAAAATGAGTTTTGGGATCCGCCCTAACTTTTAAAATCATTTTGAAGACTCGGAAATATTTTTAAGAATGTTTGGAGTACTGCTGATATATTAAAATAAATCAGTCCCAATATATTAGAAAATATCTGAATATTATTATTTAAATAATATTCCCATAAAGAATAATCTTTATAAAAATAATAGAAGTAGAAGTTTTAAACTCATACTTGAAATGAATATTAAATAACCAAAGATATACTTATACGAAAGTACTATCTTTATTTGAATAATCAAAAATAAGTTTGATTATCGAAACATTATTCTTTAATAAAATAAAGAATATTATTTAGTAAATAATCGGAGTCATAAGTCCTCGAATGAATATTCAAAATAATATTCATTAAATAGAATAAACAGAGTCATAAGGCCTCGAATGAATATTCCAAATAATATTCATTAAATAGAATAAACAGAGTCATAAGGCCTCGAATGAATATTCAAAATAATATTCATTAAATTAAGTAAGCGGAGTCATAAGTCCTCGAATGAATATTCAAAATAATATTCATTAAATAAAATAAAGTTATCGAATAAACCTTATTCGATTAATAGTTTTGGAAACTATTTATATATATATAAATATATATAAATATATATATGTATATCATATACTCGGAAACATCATCTCCCGGTTTAGAAAAATGTTCACCTTCGGGTCCCCTATAATAAGAGTATACCCAACTACTGCTTATCTCTAGCATAGGTATTATGCAACTTATAAGCATTTAAATCAACAATTAGATATCAAGATTACGAAACAGACATGCATATATACCATATTAGCATGCTCCAATATATCGCAAGATTTGCTAATAACAATCATGCACTTATCACAAGATAATGCATATACATATATACATCACAACAACAGTATAACGGGTAGAAAACTTGCCTGAGCGACTGGGGGTGGTAAAAGTCCTGGGATGAGTCTGGTAACCTATAAACCACGTACAAGTTGGAATTAAACCAAAGTCGCTTATGAATCTATACTTTAACCAATTAGACCCTAACGTTCGCTTTCGCGCTTAACGATTCACTTAAGTCGCTCGAGTACCCTCGACTCCACCATTTTTAATAAATTAACCATTAAGAGTTTTAAGGAAATTCTTTCGCGAGTACCCTACCAACAGCCTAATCCACTTTACATAATTGTTTCATACCCCAATTAGTCATTTAAGGTCCTTAACCAAGGTTTCAAAGTAAGGCGAGGGGTAATGGTTTGGTCGCGAAGTGCCGTTACTTAAAACGGTCGTTTCTCCTAAACCGTACATCGGATTCAAGCGAACCACATATCAAAACGAAGCTCACAACATGAACTATCTAATCATGGCAATGGTCAAAACCTAACAGTGAGTTCACGGGTCCTGATGTTAAGAACAAAAGCAGTCTAAGATAAATCGGGCATTACGACGACTATGTTTACGCGATTACCAAATTTGTACAACTCCAAATCAATCCACAATCAACCATAAATCAACCCATAACCACCAATAAAACCAAACTCCGTCCATACTTCATTACAACAGTCCCACCATCTCAAAATTTTCCAATTTATACTACCCCTAAACATGAACTAAAACTATACTTAAGTTCATTAACTAATTACCAAGATTTACCATTCCAAAAACATCACAAAACCAACCAATCTCTAAATACACAACACCCATGCCTCTCATGAACCATAACAAACAAAACCAAACTTAATACTCAAAGTAAAGTTAGGGTTCGGAGGGGTTATACCTTCCTTGGAGTGATTAGAGTAGCTAGGAAGCCTTAAGAAGCCTTGAGATAGCTTAGGAATGCTTGGATCTTAAAGGAAATCAAAGAAAATAAAGTTAGTAATCTTGAAAACACTATTCATCATCTTCTTCCTTGATTTATTGGAAGAGATTCATGAAGAAATAGAAGCTTAAACTCCTATGATATGCTTATCTAATCATAAGGAACCTTGGATAATTACCTTGCAATTTAACAAAGCTAGAATCTTAATTTTTGGAAATTTCTTCCTTGAAAACATGAAAAAGCCGAGAGGTCTTGCTTGGAAAGGTGGAGAAAATGTGTTTTTATGATTTGTTTGGTTGGTTGTTTTGCTTTTGTTTTGATTATTACCTTTTAACCATGGTAAATTTTGTGTGGCTTGAAATCAACCAACAACACACTTCTTTTGTCATGCTTAGATCATCATTCTTATGTCATCTTCCCACACTTGTCCTCTTCTTGTTGTTTGATGACATCATCATCCCTAACCTCCTTGATTAACTCCTAATTGCTTGCCTAATGATCGCTGATCTGTTATACGGTTCGCTTAACTTTCGTTCTCGTTTCTCGTTTGAGGGATCATACCCGGGATCTTATTACTTGGGTTTACTTAACCTTTCTCAATACATTATATTCCTTTTATGATCCTCTCTTATAATCCTTGAATTTAAATTCTTTTTATCATGTTACCTTATACTCAATTCTTTCGGTATCTGGTGGATTTTCGGGAAAAAAATCAAAGTGTTCGAATTTGGATTCTGACTATCTTTACATACACTTATATCCCATATAGAGTACTAATAAGATCTCAGAATAACAATAGAAGAACCCCTACATAGTGTGGCATGAAAAGTTTTCTTATTCAGCTTAATCAGCAAAACACTATTCATAAGGGTTACAAAAAGTTCAAAAATTTTGGGGTTATTATATATGCTACCTGTCTTTTTGCAAGATTTCAAGCAGATCCAAGAGAACCTCACCTAACAGCTGTGAAAAGAATTTTCAAATATCTTAAGGGAACAACTGATCTGGGATTGTGGTATACCAGAGAATCAGATTTTAAACTAATAGGTTACTCAGATGCAGATTTTGCAGGTTACAAAATTGACAGGAAAAGCACAAGTGGAAGCTGCCAATTTCTTGGAGGCAGATTGGTTTCTTGGTTTAGCAAGAAACAAAAGTCAATTTCCACATCAACTGCAGAAGCAGAATACATTGCTGCAGGAAGCTTAGTGCACAGATTCTTTGGATGAAGAATCAGTTACTGAATTATGGGTTAACATATTTTAAAATCCCTATTTACAGTGATAATCAAAGTGCTCTTGCTATGACAGGAAATCCAGTTCAACACTCAATGACAAAGCACATCAGCATTAGGTACCACTTCATAAGGGAACATGTGGATGAAGGTACAGTGGAATTGCATTTTGTTCCAACAGATCAACAACTAGCAGATATCTTCACAAAACCACTGTGTGAAGCTACTTTTACAAGATTGGTAAATGAACTTGGAATGATTTCAGGTTCTTTCTCTAAATCTGCTTAGTTTTTGTTATGATGCATCAGACTTTCTTATCAGTATTTACAGAAATTACTCTCTTTGTGTATTCTGTACTTAATTGAAAATTGCTTAAGTACTGATTGTTGTCTGATGTGAATTTTTAAACTCTGATAGTGATATGACTGTTTTTGTGACTATTCAATCCTATGAGGATAACTGTGATAGATGCTGACCTAGTAGTCTTTAACATACAAGAGATCCCATGTTAGAAGTAATTATTTATGTGGAAATCTGTTGACACAAGCAAATTCTGATAATGAGCTTAGTCATGTTTACTTTGTCTATCTTATTACTAAGTCAAAAACTAGAATAATGTTTCTCATCTGTTAAGTTCTGATGTTAGTAAATCTGATGGATGTACTAAATGCTGATAAACCTCACTCATTAAAAGAAAAAGGAAAAGAAAAAGAAATAAAAAATCAGGTACTCCTTTGAGGTCTAGAGTAAAAATGTGGAAGGGACGACCCAAGTGCATTGCTGGTATTAAGTAATATGCATCAGAAAAGCAAAATATTTTTCTTGGTGACTTTGCACACTCTATGATTACTGGAGAAATACTCTGATAAAAGCATAAATTCTGATAAGCAGTCGTGACTCACTTACACTGAGAAGCCACTGCAAAATGGAATTTAAAAAGATGCACAAAATTAGCACAAGATAGTTGAGGTGAACTCATGCATGAACTCATTCAATAGTAGGCTTCAGAATAATGACAGATTTTAAGTAAAATTTTAGTTATGCCTTATTTCTAAGATGTACTGAAGTGAATCAGACTTTACTCTTTGTCTGATATTTAGCTTAATTCACACACTAACACTCCATATGAATGATAAAAATTATTGTGGTGATTCATGTTGTTGTAGATGAACAGTTTATGTGTCAGATTGCATAAATTCTGAGGACAGGTTTTGTTGAATGTTCTGATGATTAAGTTCTGAAGAATCGATATCAGAATTTGGGTGAAGAATTACGGAGATAGGCATTCATTTTTCGAGTTAAGAAATCATGTTCTGATGACTGTTAAGTTCTGATATTAAATTCTGATCCTTTACTTGACTTATTTGTGGTTGAAATTTGAAACAGTCTCATTTTAAATCAAACTATGTTTGGGTAGAATATTAACAGTCAATATAATTAGGGATAGTGGCACACGTACATGCACAGTAATTTTTACTTGTTTCTTGTGCGCATTAAACCTCGTTTTACACTTCCAATGACTGTTTTTCCTCTTCCCAGTCTAGGGAGACGAGGTAGAATTATTTCTACCTGTCAGCATTAAATTTCCTTGCGTCTCCTGGCATTCAATCGCCTATATAAACCAACACTTCACTCCAGCCTACACATCATTTCTTTTCTCACATACTCACTCTCCTTTCCTTCATATCAACACAAATATGGTCAACTACAATATGTTTTTGAACTATGAGACCTTCAACATGGAGCTGAGCTGTGAGGCCTGGCAGCAGGAATGGCACGTAACTGTCATTCTTGATGAGATTTGGGCGGTTCCCCAGGAGGTTCTCACACACCTCCTGTTCTTTTACATGGATTACCATCGCCATCTGGAGCGATTGGAGGAAGAATGGCTGGAAGCTCTTCGCCAACAAGAGCGAATCATTCGACTCGCTATTCTTTTTGTAGAGAGTCGGAAGAAGAAATAATTTATTTTCTTCTTCCTGTTTTTCTTCATCGTCAGCTTTGTTCGGCTTCTTAGCCACGGACAAAAGCTGTTGATGTTAGGTTTAGTAGCTTAGGACAGTCTTGTAATGTTCTGATGTAATTTTCAATTTCATGAATGTATTTTCTTAATATATTAATGAAATTTCTTATTTTTGCAAGATTATGTCTCTGAGATGTTTGCAATTTAACTGCATTGTTAAATCCTGATATATCCATATTCTGTTGACCATTTTAATTATTGATTTAAAATAAGTTCTGATTTTAACATATCAGTACTTGTTTATTTGATTTTTTTTGTCATACTCACACTTGGATTTTTTTTTTCAGAATACTAGTTTTGCAGTGAAAATGATTAAATAAGTGGGAACAGTTTAAATTTTGAATTAAAACTGACTTACCATAATTAATGGGATTTCTTGGTAAGTGGAACGGTTTTTTCCTTGAAAAACTGCATGTGCTAAGTAATGATTACTGTTTTCCCGTGCCCATTAACTATTCATTATTACTGCATGTCTGACAGGTGTCCAACGATTATGTTTTTTAACCATGTATAAGTAAGAGAGAGAGAGAAGATTATACAATCTTTTATTTACTTTTACACTTTATCTCTCTTTCTTCACTTTTACTATCTCTCATCTCCTGAAGTTGTTTTTCATACAGACATTTTATCAAACACCTTACAGGCACTCTCAATTTTCAATTTTTCTCATGGCACCTAAGGATTTGATCATTGATGGAGCTAAGTTCGTTCCAAATAACTATGCTGCAATTCTCAATCATGACGAAGCTCCGTCTGAGTTGCATTTTGTGCAAGATCTTCTTGCACACAGTGAAATTGGGTATGCATTGACCCAGCCTTCAGTCTTTTCAAGCCAACAAGTTCTGACGTTTTGGCGGACTGGGCATTTTGATAATGGTGGTGCAACTGGTACTCCTAGTATTATTTTTGAAGTGGATGATTCTGAACATGTGGTAACTCCTAGTACAATTCGCAAGGCCTTACATTTACCAGAAGGCTGTATTTTTTCGACACCGGAGGAATCAGCTCTACAAGAGTTAATGGACAGTTTGGGGTATGAAAGGAGTTTGGCTAAGCTTGGACAGTTGAAACGGGCATATATCAGAAAGGAATGGAGCTTTTTCTTCGAATGCATCACTAAAGCCTTCGGGCATAAGTGTTCCAACTTTGATGTCATTCCTATAATGAGTCAGCACATCGGGTATGCTATTATTAACCAAACTCATTTTGATTTTGCAAGTGCGGTGATAGGTTTCATTGGGGATAGGATGACAGAGGATAGGAATGTTGTCTACTTTGCTAGATTCTGTCAGCTTATATATAATTTTTGTTGTGCTGATGAACCCCAACCGACTACTGACTTATATCCACCTTTTAAACTTGCAAAACGAGCCTTTAATGACTTGGTAAATGCTGACCTTAAGAAAACGGTGGTTAGACCTTTATAGATTCCTCAGTCTGTAAAACAGATCTTGGTAAATGTTGATCCTGAAACCTATAGATCTGTTTATCCTGATGTACAACCCACCACCACATCCCAAACACCACAGCAACCATCAGAACATACCACTCATACATTTATAACTCAACCCTCCCTCATAACATATCTCAAATCATATCTCACACCTTCACAGACAGCTCAACCTTCATCCTCAGCACCTACTGTGAAGCCTTCATCTTCCAAGCCCAAGAGGACAAAGACTGTTCCTCAGACACCACAGAAGAGAAGGAGGATTGTTCTGCGAGATGAGTCTGATAGTGAGGAACAGGTTTCTGCATCAGAACCTGTTGTCAAAGAAGCTGAGAAGGTCCCTTCTCATAAGGATTCTGGAATTGGGGGATCTAAGCTTCTCAAAAGGCTTAGAAGAATGACTTTTGCTGAACCTCCCAAGGAATCCCCACCTTCAAAGAGATACAAGAAACATAGAGCAAAAAGGCCAGCTTCAGATGATGAGGAAGCAGCAGCTAAGGAAGGAGATCAGGAATCTCTGATCTTAAAAGGACCAGAAAATGCTGAAGCTACTGCATCTCCCTCTCAATTGTCCCCAACCAAGGAAGCTGCTACAGATAAGACCACCACACCATCTGTGTCTCCTGTACATGAAATTGTATCTCCTGTAGACCCAGGCACAAGTGTTGAAGTTGATTTTCATAACCTGGTTGTGCCTGGGGTTCTTTACTTAGAAGCTCCAACATCAATTACTCCATCACCAACACCTTTTCCTGATGCTACTCAAACTCCAGAATTGTCTACAACACCTTCTCTGCATCTAGATGTTGATGATCAGAATATAGGTGAGCATTAGGATATGGCTGTTGATCAGAACTTGGAACCAGATCAGCACTTAGAGGATGATGCTGAAGCCTCAATTGCTTCTCATACTGTTGCTTTATCAGAACATGTTGATTCTGTTAGTTCTGATGCTTCAAATGCTGATACTACTGGTGATGCTGCTATTAATGCAGGTGCTGATGAAGCTGGTCCTTCAGGACATGCACCTACACACACTGTTCACAAATCTGAACTAGTTGAGAAGTTTGTGACAAGAGCAGCACCAGTTCCTTGGAGTGAAACTCCTAGAGGATAGGAGTGGACTAAGGAATGGAACTCAGTTACCTTTGTTCCATCTGACAAGACTCTTGCTGAGCACTTGGCAAAAGCTGATAAAATGTTAATTAATGAATATTTGAAGACACAGCTTCGAGTCACTGCATTGAGTACTAGACATCTGCAATGTCTTCATTCAACAACTCATGCAGAGTTACATAAAATTCAGGAAGAATTGCTCAAGCAAGAAACAGTTAAGAAAATTGAAAAGAAAAAATTCTTCCAATTTACCTTTGATAGAGTTGCTTATATTGAGAAGACCCAAGAGAAGCAACAGTCTCAGATTAATGATATTTTGAAAAATCAAGCTTCTCAGCAATCTCAACTCGATGAAATCCAAGCTTCAGTGAAATTGCTTGTCTCTCTTCTCTTACCTGCTGATGTCAAAAAGGGGGAGAAAGTAATTAAGTCCAAATGCAAAACTGATCAGACACTGAAGGGGAAGGATGATGACAAAGATGACCAGGAAAACTCTGGAATGGGTGGAGGTCATGGTCAAGGTAGAAGTCTCTCATCAAGAAGGACTGAAATTACAAGTCACAGGACAAGTTCTGATGCTGGAAAAAGAATTACTTTTGCTACTGGTAAAAGGATAAGTTCTGATGAACTTTTGGATCTTGATGAAGAATTATCAAGACAGTTATTTCTTAAGGAGAATCCAGGAATGGACTTTGAGAGTCTGATGGAAGAAGAAGCTAGACTTAAATCAGAAAAGGTCAAATCTAAATCTGAAGCTTCTGTTGGTAAAAAAGAAACTTCCAACGACCAAAGGCATTGTGATAAAGGAAAGAACAAATCCTGAAGCAACTAAGGCTAAATCACAATTGCAGATAGATCCAAGGTCCAAGGGCAAAGAGAAAGTTGGTGAACCTATCAAGGTTTATGTGCCTCCTGTGAATGAAGAAATTACTGTTGAAGATGCTGATCTTGCTCTGACTTCAAGAAAAATTTCTAAGACAACCTCTGACATGGCTCAAGTTGTTCAGAGTAAAGATATGGTTAGTTCTGATATCTCAAATAAGCAAGTAACCTCTGACATAGCTCAAGTTAACTTGAAATCAGAAGATAAATCAAAGGAAACCTATGACATTGCTCATGTTAAACCTTCAAAGATACTCCTACCAGGATTCACCAAAGCCAAACAAACTCAACCTTTAAAGACTGTTGCAAGTGGTTTTGAAGCAAGAGTGGTTACTTGCAAAAACACTGGCCGAAATTGGCCTTACTTTCCGATGACCGTCCATCTTCTCCCCTTTTTGTGACATGCATACATTAATTAGCTGTTTATTGCTTTCGTTGTTTCATATTCGTTGATTACGTATTCCACATACCTTGGATCGTAAGTGATTTCATCTAGTCTTCATAACCTAGACTGGTGTTAGACTCATAGGTCCCTCTGTCTTCAGACCATTGTTCGATTAGGGGTATTCCCCATTTTAGGGTTAGGCCTAAGTCCTTGATACGCCCTATCTTAGGCATATTTATATGTCTTACAGACCCCTAAGATCCAGTTACCCATATCCCAAGTATATGCTTATTTTTGGTCTTTACCCAACTCAAAACTCATCTGTCCCCCTTTCTTTGCTATACGGATGTTAGATATATTTGATAATGTCATGACTAATATGATTTATGTTTAGTTTTCAGATCTTACTTAAACAGGATAAATTAGTACTTAACTGAAATCAGCACTTATACTGAAGTCAGAACTTAAGTCATCAGTACTTAAGGTTCCGGAGATATTTATCAGAAGATAATATCAGGACTTAAAGGAAACGTTCAGATAAGGAAGGCAGCTGATTTACAGGAAGAGAAGATCGAGACAAACATAAGAAGAGATATGCATGAAGAAGGAATTCTATGAAGAATAGAATACTTGGAAAAAAAGATATCTGATTGATATATTTTAGGAAGCAGAATTATATTCCATATCAATTAGCAATTATCTTGTAACTGTGTAGTATATAAACACAGACATAGGGTTTACACTATAAGTGTTATCATTATCGAGAAGATTATTTATTGTAACCCTAGCAGCTCTCATGATATTTGTTCATCACTGAGAGAGGACAGTTCCATACTGTAACAGAGTTTATTGTTTTGAATAAAGTTTGTTTTCTATTACTTGAGTTATTAAAGTTCGATTTGATTGTGTTATACACTGTATTCACCTCCCTCTACAGTGTGTGTGACCTAACAACGGAAGCCCCCTTTTTGCGTCGTGTAAGAAATTTTAGAGTAGGTAATTTACTCTACTTTTTCTTTCGTAGATGTCTACCTCTGGGGCTTTTAGCAATTCTAAGCATTCTTGGTGATGCCTTCCCTTCATTTGAAAACACCGCTAGTGACGCCCTTATCCTGGTCAACCTATCTCAGGCTTTCCTATCTTCGGCCTCTACTGTCGGTGGTCGAACTCGCTCAAAAGTGAAAGTACTGGACCCTTTAAAAGCCCAGATATCCCTAAGAGCAGCCTCTTCCTCCAAAGACATTAGCCCTATTGATTTAGCTTCCTCTGATAATGAGGTAGATTCCCATAACCAGAATACCCCCATAGGTAGGGAAAAACTTTTCACTGAGGAGACCGAATCCTTGGTCCCTGATGAATCCCTTGACGACAAGCCTGTACCAGATGCTGATTGTCTTCATGAGGCTAACGCTGATTCCAGTCTAGCCCCGAAACCATATGACTGCTTAAAGCCTTCCATAACCTTGTTGACCCTTGACAGCCTTTTAGACAAATTAGTCCCAGGGTGCACGTTAGTGGTACCTCAACTCCACGAAAGGTGCCAGAATTTTGATAACCTTCAGTCATACCAGTTTGTTCCTAAGGCGGTGCTATCATCCCAATTCTTTAAGCAGGGGTTCTCTCTCCCCTACACCCATTTTTCCTTGAGATCCTAGATTTCTATGGGTTAGCCCCTCATATCGCACAGCTGCGAGTATGTATATCTTTTATCACCAGGAGTATTCTGAAGCGTTGTCGGCCTACGAATTGGGTTATTTTTACCAATTAAAACCGCTAGTAGGTCTAATGGGTTTTTCTATCTTACCCTGTGAAATGTCCACCATGGCAATTGTATGACTGGTTGTAAACAGAATATGACAGGTTGGGCCAATCAGTTTTTGTATTGTTATGATTATCCTTCGTACCGCACGTCCTTTAATGATACTCCATATATGCCCGTTTAATCCCCCCTAATAGGCGATGAGTTGATTAGGGCTCAATGTATTCTAGAAAAATACAAGGGTCTAAAGGATGACTCTGGTCTTTTCACCCCAGAAAATTTGTTTAAATTAAAATTTGGTTTATTCAAGGAGCACGCAACCCCTACCCCAGGTATTACTCCACTGTAGAGACTCTCCTCCCAAGGGGCTCTGCCCTTTCCTTATATAGTCCTTCAATTTACGATGTTTATTGAAAGATATGTGTTTTTATAAATAATCCATGCATATATCTAAAAAAATTTATATGCCACTCATCTTCTTAATTATTATGGCTAACACATACACATTATTCTGTAGATATGTCTTTCGTGAAGAACCCAACAAGCTACGATGACCTTTTTAGAAAGGACATGAAGGCTGAGGCTGCTTTAAGGGCTACCCCCGTGTCGCAGGCTCCCCCTCGCCAAACCTTAAAAGACCAACTCAGCAGGGCTTCCTAGCAAGAAGGGCATTCGCTCTCCTATGGACCCCCTACAAGCTCCGGATCTTGGTCTATGAAAGACTAAAACCTTCACTAGAAGATGCCCTTTCAAACAATTCCCCAAAGAAGCAGAATTTTTTTGACATGGTGGGAAACCAGATCCCGGAGACGGTTGTAGCAGAATGGGACAAGTTGAGACTGGTGTAGGCTGTTCGTGATCGATCTCTTGCTAGTGCGAAGGCCCTGTTTTTTGACATAAAGTTTGGAGAGCAAATCGTTGAGGTGGCTAGTAGTGATAAGAAGCTGAGGGAAGAAATAAAGCAGCTTAAAACCAGCCTGTTAGTGGCCTCGAAGAGATTGTCACCAAATTGAAGCTATCCGAAGCCAACTTAAAGAAGGAAAAGAGTTCTTTAGCTAAGTCTCTCCAGGCTTGTCAGAAGGAGAAGAAAAGTCTTTCTAAAAAGGTTGAAAGCTTGACTTTGCAAGTAGAGAGCCTATCCAGAGAAACCCGAGTGGCTAGGGAAAAGTTGGTTTTCAACACTGGCCGTGAGGCCGGTATTAAAGATTGTGTGAATACGGCGTATGAGAAGTTCACGGAGATCCCGTGGCCCGAGCTTGGGCCAGAAGCTGCAGAAGTTCTTGAGGAGGTGAAGGCTTAGAAGGCCAAGGAGGGTTGTATCTCGAAGATCGACCATGCTGAGGGTATAATCAAGGATGTTAATAAAAGAAGCCTTAGACACATATATTATGGAGAAAACCCCTACTACAAAGCCTTTGGTCGTTGACCCCCCAGCGGATGAATCTCTAGAGAAAAGCATCACGGAAAAGGAGCTCTCCCCGGCTGTTGACGCGTCCAAAACTATCCCTACCCATGAGGGTCAATATGCTTTTATCATTTTTCTCAGCTATACTATAGACTTTAATACCCTAGTATTGGGTGGATCTTTTACTATCTTAATTTGCATTATCCTAGGCCTTTTTGCCAAGACTTGGTTTTATTTGGATGAGGGTATGGGCACCTCCAAATGCCTCGCGAGTTGTAACTTTGACAACTTGATTTGTTTTAGCTTGCTATCTTCCTCTTTATATCGTACATTGTTTTTCTTTTAGTAATCTCATGTGTATCTTAGGTATAACCTATTAGTTCAATATTAACTCATGATAGATACTTTTATGGTAAGTTTAATGTAACCAGTATATTGGGACTTTATACATTCCCTAGCTACTTTATTATGGCCTAAGACCCATATCAATTCCTACATATCCCACAGGATATAGTGCCTTAAAGTTATTCCTTCCATATACCTTAACACACATAGGCCAACCTTAAGTATGCAGACCACAACTAGGATTTAGTAACCGGCCTTATACCTAATTCTTTTAAGTATTATTACTGTCGATTTCGTATTAGACTATAATTTCCTGTGATATGTTTTTTCGTGGGTAATTTCCTTACCCCTCCGCGGGTAAATTCCTTACCCTTACGCGGGTAAATTCCTTACCCTCCTGTGGATAATCCTCCACGAACAAGCTCGACTTTTGGGGGTATTATTACACAACCATTTTTCCACCTTGCGTACCCCCCCCCCGAGCATTAAACATGTATATAACCTGTCTCTTTAGATTTTACACATCATGTGTGATCATCATATTTCCATATACATCCTTAGTGTATTCCAAACTTATCCATTTTCTAGTGCATTCCACAATTATCCATTTTCTGGGTTACTGAAATGCCTAGTTTTTATAGGATTCCAAGGTAACCATATACCCTTTGGACTTTTCAACTAGCCCTTGGGTTTTCCTGATTAACAGGTCATGAAGTTATCCTACTTCATGTTAGAGACAGGTTTGAAGTATCCCTACTTTATTTTGAGTCTTGCACATTCCTAGCTTTCCCAAGCCATGCGCAACCCTCAGCCATTGTCCGAAATCCGTATAGCCCGGTATCCCCATGTTTTCCAAATACATCCCGACATAATCTATGTTCAATCCATTTTTATCCATTCATAATATCCCATTCTTAACAAAATTATGGATTTTAATTTTCCTTATAAATATTCCATTTCAAGGTTATTCAAGATAGGTGTGTACGCCTATACATTTTTATTCCAAATTATTAATTTCCCTTAAAATTATACCATTTCATGGCCATCCAGGATAAACGTATATACCCATATATATACTACTACCCCCTGAGTTCTTTAGCATTAATAAATTTTATGGTGAAGAACTAAGGCAGACATTATCATATCAGTAAATATTCATGTTCTTTAGAGCAATTGTATTCCAAATAATCATGTTATAATTGTTTCAAACACATAGGCTTAACCATGACAATCATCTAAAAATAAAAAGCAATAGTTGATATTCCAGAAGTAGACAAAATGAGAACTAAGCATAATTTATTAAGGCGAACTGCCACAACGTGTTTCTCCGGAAGGTGTATATGCACTACCTCCTGGCCATCTACCGAAACAGGTTAAACAACTAAATGAATAATCCCTAAAATATAATAGCCCCAGCTAGTAGGCTATCTTTATTATTCCTATAGCCTGAAAGAGGCCTATGAGAGAATTACCTTGATCGGTTACTGATAGTACATATTTAAGAGTTCAACGTTCCACTCCCGCAGAAGTAACTTCCCATCCAAATTTTCCAGATGATACTTGCCTTCCCACAAGACAGTTTTTATCATATACGGGCCTTCCCAATTTTCCCCGAAGGCTCCATGTCCTGGAACCCTCATGTTGGGCAATACCTTCCTTAGAATGAGGTCCCCCACTTGCAATGGTCAGGCTCTAACCTTCTTGTCAAAGTACTTACGGGTTCTTTGCTGGTAGGCGGCTAGCTTCAGCTGGGAGGTTGCCCGTACCACTTCCACAAGATCCAAATATAGCCGATGATTAACTTTATTATCCATGGGGTTATAATTATCATGCCTGAATGACCCATAGCCTATCTCCACCGGAAACATAGCTTCACATCCGTATGTCAAAGTGAATGGGGATTCTCCAGTGGTCGTCCTGGGCGTAGTGTTATAAGACCATAACACAATGGGTAATTCTTCAGGCCAACATCCCTTCTTCTCCTCAATCTTTTCCTTGAGGGTATGCTTTATTATCTTATTCACTGCTTCAGTTTGTCCATTGCTCTATGGGCGACAAAGTGCAGAGAAACCCTTCTGGATTTTCAAGTCATCACAAAGCTGCTTCCCATTGTCCGAGATCAATTTATAGGGGACCCCAAACCTGCACACAATAGCCCGAAAAACAAATTCCTTCAACTTAGCTGCAGTAATGGTAGCCAATGGCTCAGCTTCCGTCCACTTGGTGAAATAATTGACAGATACTAAAGCGTATTTTACCCCGCCTTTACCCTTAGGTAATTCCCCAGTCAGGTTTATTCCCAAACAGCAAAAGGCCAGGGGCTAGTTAAGGGCTTCAAAGTTACAGCAGGGTTGTTATTCAGGTTAGCAAACCTTTGGCATCGGTCACACGCGCGGGTGAATTCATGAGCGTCTTTCTGCAGGGCTGACCAGTAATACCCTTGCCTCAATATCTTGTGAGCAAGAGAAGTTCCCCCAACATTGTTTCCACAAATACCCCCATGTACTTCTCGCATAATATAGTCACATTCGTTCCCAGTTACACACCTCAAAAGAGGCCTGTTGAAACCCCTTTTGTACAGATTCTCATTGTAGATAGCATACCTCGCTGCTTTGTACTTAATCCTTCTAGCCTCATCTTTGTCTGCAGGGAGTGTTCCTTTTGTGATATAGTTCAAAATGGGAGTGACCCATGATTCTTCTTTCTGGACATCTACCCCCATTGTGATGCCCTCCAAACCCAGGTCAGAAGTTTGGGGTTCACAACACACACACACACTCAAATTATAAATACCTGCTTATGAAAGTAATATATACAAAGACCCTTCTTCCCACAACCATGGATCGCAACAGGTTAAAGTATGAAAATAAGCCACAACCTTAACTTTTATTACATCGTACCAAATCCCGACTAGTTCTGCTTACAACTGATAACGATATTGTTTATTTTTCTCAATCTTACACAACTCATCCATATTATAAAGCTCCCGCTAACTCGGTCCATCTTATCCTGAAATCCTAGCTTGCACACTGGACAAGGAATCCTTATTACCAACAATTTCCTTTTCAACTGTAAAATAAGATACACAGATTTGCAAGAGTGAGCTAACTAGCTCAGCAAGTCAAAATAACAATAGCTGAGGTTCAACAATGATCAGTTGAAATGATTCATAAGAATCAAGTTTCTAGATAAGCAATGAATAGAATTGGATATTCTTTTCATTTTTAAAAACCAAGGTTAGGCTGCTGATTAGTCACGCACTAACCCCAAGCAAGGCTCCCAACTTTGCTCTATATACTGGATCCAAGGCACGCATTGGCCTAATATGACCACGAATCTGGTCTGACCACGAATCTGGTCCACATTTATAAAACCATCCAATTCTAAAATAATTCAATAGGATAGCCATTGCAATTCAATAAAATATAATCATAATCAACATTGATAAAACATTTATCTCAGAACAAAAAATATTTCACAGGTATCACCAGGGTGTATCAAGGTGTAAATATGAAGAACGAATTTAAGCCTGATGAAAAATCAAGTATCGGAAGAACAATGGTTCAATAATAATACAGGGTATTGACCTTTGATGTGTTAGGGTATTCCAGGGTGTATAAGTTTTTGCGTACTCAAGAAATTCTGTTGAAATACTTGGTTTACGGTATGTATGTATTTGTGGAGTAGTATCGTATATGTCTGGCTCGTATATGAGAATTCAACAATCAATAGTTTATGAAGAATAAGGCTTATGGCTCAAGATCAATAAGAATCTGGGTTTAAGGTTGAATAGTTTAAAACGCTTGCAGTATAAAACAAGATTTATTTTGAATAATAGCAACATGTTATGAGAAATTTCAGAAATATTCACAATATATCTCGAAAAAAGGTTCAGAAAGACTTGCCTTATCATGAATGATTTCCAACTTCACTTGTACTCATCTAACAGTTCTACTCAGCAATCACTTTCCTTCTTTTTTCTATGCCTTGCTTTTATTCGTCAATCACTTGCCTTCCCTTTCTATGCTTCAATTCTATCTACGCATCATTGACTTTTTTTTATACCTCACTTAATCTGCTAGGCATCATAATCATCTATCAATACTCAATCTCATACTATTCTAATCATCACATAGCAGTCATAAGCTTTTATCTACCCTTCGTTTTACCCAAATCTGATTTACGGATTGAAAGTTACAGCAAAACCCGTAAAAAATAACCACATATGTACATAACACATCAATTAGATATCACGTAGCACATAGCACGCAAGATATTCGATAAAAATATTTTTTCAAAGAAGATTCGGGGTTAAAATGATTTTTCAGGTATTTAATACGAATTTTTGAACATTTTTCGGAATTAAAATTGGACTTCGAGTCATTTTATAATTAAATAATAGGGTTCGAACACCTGAATCTGACTTTAAAATAAATTTATAATAATTATCGAGCCTTGAAAATAATTTAAAATAATAATTTAAAGCTCGAAACTATTTTTCAGAATTTTTAGATCAATTTTAAATAATTAAATCCAATTAAATTATTAATTAAAATTAATTAATAACTAATTAAATTAATTAATCAATTATTATTTAAATTAATTGACTAATTAAATAATTAATTATCAACTAAAATTAATTAATTAAATAATTAGGATTTATTTTAGAATAAAAATAATTTTCAGAATTGAAAATTTTGATTTTTGAATTTTTAAATAAATAAAAACATTTTCTGAAAATAATTTATAAAAAGAGAATATAATTCTTGTAAATTATTAAAACAGGAGTCTGAGTTTGCAAAAACACAGAAACCTTGAGGGCTAAACTGCAAAAACAACATTTCATAATTTGTCTGCAACAAAATGAATCAAAACCGGGTCAAACTCCGGGTCAAAATTGACCCGAATGGGTCACCTGGGTTTTGAATAACACGGCGGCTGAAAAATAATCCAGCGAGGCTAATTCAGACAAACACGGAATCGTTTGATTCGATTCTACACTCGAATCAATCCCTCAACACAGCAACAACTCGGAGATGGGTTCAGTTCGGGTTTACAACCCCTGGACAGTGTTTTCTGGCGAAAACAAATAGAATTTCGGTGAGCTCGATTAAAAACCGGCGAGCTCGATTACGGGTTATCCAGGAATCAGCTGTTATACAAATATACATAAATCAACTCCACATTCAACAAGGAACGCAATGTATTTAACAGAATCAGCTAATTACCCATAATCAATAAATACCTAAAATCGATCAAGAACATTCATATGAATATAACCCTAATTTCTTCAATCAGAGAATCAAACATCATTTTAAGCATGTTATTGAACTCAGTTTTTGACATATAATACACCAAAATGACCAGGAAGAAAATATCTACATGATTATGCCATCAAATCATATCAAAAACATCAAGAACAAAAATTCATATTTTAATCCATAATTAATTCGAATTAAAATAATTAAATCAGAAAAATACCTTGATTTCTTGGCAAAACAGATGGTGGATTCGGAAAGAGGTTTTCGAGAGCTTCGTTTTGATATATTGCACGCCCGAATCGGAGTTCGATAACGCCTTCGTTTGTGCGATTGATTTTCAAGAATATTGTATTGTAATAGGGTTTTCTCTGGTTTTCAGGGATTTTTATTGTCTGATTATGATTTTACGCGTGAAAATGAAATAAGAAAGAGCTATTTATATTTACGGAATATTAGTACATTCTAGATCGTGTTGGATCGATAAATACGTTCGTTTTGGATAAACATTATCCTTTTTGGATAAACACTATCATGTTTTGGATAAGCACTATCCTGTTTTGGATAAGCACTACCCTGTTTTGGATAATTATCAAAACCAGACTTTTATAAAATGATTTGTACGAAGATATCGTTATCGAAAAGGGTTAGCGTATCGAAAATATTGTGTCGGGCCGCACATAGGTCAAACCGTAATCTGGATCGAAAAAGTCAAAACATGGCAAATGTCCGGAATTACCATATTAGGTTATGAAGGAGTTTTCGGAAGAATTTCGGGTTATAAAAATGTAAAAACGGTTGAGGTTGGACGATTCCCGGCTTTATAAAATAATTTTATAATTTTTTAGAAAGTAGTTAATAAATTCATAAATCAATATAAAATCATATAACACTCCAAAATTACCAGAAAATACCTTAATTATCTATATTTTATTCTGTACATAATAAAATTAACAGACTTATACTTTACCACATATAAACATCCACATAACAACACCAAGTATCAGATAATTCACCAAAAATCACATTATAATCACATAATAATCATTTATCAATAAAAATAATTACACGCTATGTCCCGGATATTAAACCCATAACCTCTGCCTGAAAGATACTAGGCTGTTTTTGGATTTCCAGGGGTATTACCCCCAACAGTGTAGCCTCCATTTGAGATCCTAGTTTAGCCAAGGCATCTGCATCTGCTTTTTCCGCACGGGGAATCTGCTCCAAGTTAACTTCCTTGAACTTACCCATTAGCTCCTGTGCATGACTCATGTATAGGTCAGTACGGGAGCCCCTAGCTTGAAAGCCTCATTCAATATGCCCAACCACTAGCACCGAACCACCAAACACATTTAGATTTTCAACCTTCATCTCGAGGTCCAGCTTCAATCCTGCTATTAGGGCCTCGTATCTGGAGTCATTGTTGGTTGCCTTGAATCCAAAGTGAATAGAACTTTGGAGTTTATGCCCTTCGGGGCTAACCAGCACTATACTCGAGCCTTCCCCATTTCCATACACCGCCCCATCAACATACAAGGTCCATCAGGGCGAACAGTTTTCCATGGAGATTACTGTAGGCGTTGGCTCAGTGACACATTCGTTCCCACTTACTTCAAAAGAAGGGGGAAATTCCAAAAAGAAATCGGCCAAGGCTTGCCCCTTAATAGTCGTCCTGGGCTTATACTCCACATCGAATTTCCCTAGCTCGACAACCCACTTCATCATCCTGCCCGAAGCTTCAGGTTTGTGCATAACCTGCCTTAGGGGAAATAAAGTTCTGACTTCCACCCAGTGTGCTTGAAAATACGGCCTCAACTTCCTCGAGGCTATAATTAAGGCATGAGCTAATTTTTCCATATTGGTATACCGGATCTCAGCATCTAACAGCCTCTTTCTTACATAATAGACATGGTATTGCACTTGTTCTTCTTCTCGGACCAATACTGCACTGATGGAGTAGTCAGAGACATCTAAGTACAGTAGTAGGGTTTCCCCCTATATGGGCTTAGATAATAATGGAGGATTCCCTAGCTGTTCCTTGATTTTGGTGAAGGCCTCTTCACATTCGGCCGTCCACTCAAAGTTCTTACCCTTTTTGATAGCTGAGAAGAATTCCTTGCATTTGTCCGACGATTTAGAGACAAATCGGTTTAAGGCTGTTATCCTCCCCGTAAGGCTTTGCACCTCTCGAACATTCCGAGGGGATCTCATTTCCAATAGCGCTTTGATCTTAGAGGGGTTTGCCTCAATACCTCTGTGGTTCACTATGAATCCCAAGAATTTCCCCGACTCTACTCCAAATATGTATTTTTGGAGGTTTAACTTCATCCTGAATTGTCTCAATATGTCAAACATTTTCGCAAGGTGTGTTACATGATCCTTTTCCACCTTTGACTTTGCCAACATATCGTCCACATACACCTTCATGGTTTTCCCAATTTGATTCTTGAACATCATATTGACTAGCCTTTGATAAGTGGCCCCAGCATTAATCAGGCCAAAGGGCATTCCAATATAACAATATAGCCCTCTATCAGTAATGAAGGATGTATGTTCTTGATCCGTCTCATACATCGAGATTTGATTGTACCCCGAGTACGCATCCATGAAGCTCAGAAGGGCGTGACCTGCCGTTGAATCAACTAGTTGATCAATACGAGGCAGTGGAAAACTATCTTTCGGACATGCCTTATTCAAATCAGTAAAATCCACACATGTACGCCATTTCCCATTAGGATTCTTAACTAAAATAGGATTTTCCAACCACATGGGGTAGAATGATTCCCTCACTAGGCCAGTTTTCAACATTCGGTCAACTTTTTCTTTCAAAGCCGAAGTCCTTTCACCACTCATAGCCCTTCTTTTTCTGCCTTACAGCCCTCCTATTAGGGTCAATATTTAGATGGTGACACATGACTCTGGGATCCACCCCTATCATGTCAGAATGACTCCATGTAAAAACATCCAAGTTTTTCTTCAAGAATGAGACCAGGGATATCTGCAAATCAGTATTTAGCTATTTACCAATTCTGAGTTCCCTTGTCAGATCAGAATCATCTACCATAATCGAGACGGTGTCTCCAGAAGCGCTTGCCTTTTCGTTCAAATCCGGCATTCGAGGATCAAGGTCTATTTCCACCCCAGGTTGAGTTTCTTTAACTTCCTCTTTATCGGATAAACCATCGATAGCCTCAAAGCCTTCAAAATCCCTGTCATTGACCTCTTCAACTACCCCATCCACCAGGGGTTCTCCGACTTCCATGATTTTCCCAATTTTCTGGGCCTCAAACAATAATACTTCTTTCCAGGTAGCGACCCCCTGAAAAGATGCGACAGCCGTGTATGGCTCCTCACCAGGGTGTTACACAATCATAATTGCATTGCAAGATTCCCTTCTTGACTTTACTCTCCACTCTTGAGGGGTATTTCCATTTTTCTCATTGGTCGGCCCCAAGTATCGGTAATACTCTTAACTTGAAACCCCATCAAATTGATGCCTACTTGCACGCATTTTCGTATGCAGAGCTCTGTTGTAACACTCCCTAGAGTCCACATGACAGCCCTTTACCCTTCCAATTCCATTAGGGGTAGGGAATTTTATAAAGAAATGGTGAATAAAGTAATAATTCTCATTTTCCTCAGTAGGGGCCTGCCAATAATCCCATTATGGGAGATATCTTCATTTACCACTACGAACTTGGTGATTTGTGTGGCTGTCCGAGGCTCTTCCCCCAGAGTAACAGGCAATTTAATTCGCCCCACCACCAAGACAGGATTTCCAGTAAATCTGTACACGTCATTGTAGCAGGGTAATAACTCTTTGTCTAATAGCCTCATTTTCTGGTAGGTGCTATAAGCCAAGATGTTGATGGAACTCCCATTATCCACCAACATTTTGAATACGTTAGTCCCTCGAATTAAAGCATTCACGACTAAGGCATCGTTGTGAGGGTGATGAACGTGTTGAGCGTCTGCTTCTCTGAAGGTTACATCGGCTGATTCCCCCTTAAAATAATTGGGGGGCCTATCTGACAGGTTGTAGACATTAGTGAGGATCAACCCCCTAGCCTCATGAGCATAATTTTTCATAGCATTTCAGCTTGAGCCACCAATATAAGAACCTCCTATGATCGTGTGGATGCTTTTGGCCCTTGCGGGTCTCTCGGGATTTCCTTTTTCCCCATCTTTTCCCACTTTATCATCCTTATATCTTTTGGCCTCTTCAGCTACAAATTCTGTCAGAAATTCTTTTCTGATTAGATCCTCTATGTGGTCTTTCAATTGACGACATTTTGTCGTCTCGTGTCCATTAGTGTCATGGAAAGCTCAATATCGAGCCATATCCTTTCTTCCGGGTGGCCCATTTCGGGTTGGTTTACGAAAAATACCACTTTTGTCCTCAACTTCAAGGATATGCCCTATTGGGGCAGTTAATGGGGCATACTCCATATACCTAGCAACCTCTCTTTTGGCGGGGTACTAATAATTCGTTCTCCTTTAAGAGCCAACAGTATTCACCGTAATTGGGGCCTTCTTATCATTCTTCTCTGAACCGTCCACTTGGTTTCCACTATATAGGGTCGTCCCATACGAGGTCCTACGAGCATATCCCCTTCCTTTAGGGCTATAAGACCTATTCCTCTTATTTTTGCCCCAATTTCCTGAGCCTCCTGGGTTATTATCCCTTTTGAGTTTAGCCAATGATTCATCCACCACCTTATGGGGCTCTGCCTTGGCATAGAAGGATGCTAAAGTCTTTGGCTCGCGTTGCTGGAGCTCTTTCAAGAAATCTATCCCTGGCTTAACCCGACTATCAGAAAATTCTTATAAGTTTCTTCTGAAGCTTTCCTCACTTTGGGTACTTCGTCATTAAAACACTTCAGGTACTCGTTCAAAGTCTCATTATCCTTTTGCTTGATATTAGCCAGCGTATTAGAATGTGGAGCGTATGCTACCGAAGCTCGAAATTGGGATAGAAACATTTCGCTCATTTGCCTCCAGGATCTGATCGAATTAGCTGAAAGCCTCTTAAACCATTGGTGGGCATTGTCCCTCAGTGTGGCAGCCAGCAAATGACACTTAGTTAAGTCATTTATTTGGTATACCTCCATCTCCGTGTTAAAATGGCTCAAATACTCCACGGGGTCTGTGACCCCACTAAACTTTAAATCCCCTACCCCCCTGTACGAGCATGGAAGGGGGGAATCCCTCACCTTCCTGGTAAAGGGGGATGTGACAGCCAAATCAGAGCGTGCGTGCTTTTCGGCCTTTAGCCTCCTCAAGGCTACCCTCAAGTCTTTCACTTTATATTGCTTGTCTTCTTCATCCGAGAAGAAACTTCCCTCAGCGTCTGAGTTATCAGTGGAATCCCCACTGGAGGGTATCGCAGAGTTATGATGAGAGCTAGCACTGCGCTCTTCCTCTTCCACGATCAGGGTCTTCGCCGAACGGGATCTTCGATCTTGAGTGTGAGACCGAGAATCTGATTTCTCCCTATGAGATGCCCGAGAGACTATTTTTTCCCTCTTAGACCCCTTTGAGGCTGATTTCTCCGTTTGCTTTCTCCACTCAGCGTTATCTCGCGTCTCGATCAGCTTATGACGCAGGTCCTTATTACTCAACTTCTCCCCCATTCTATCAAACACGCTGATGCTACGCGTGAGGGAGCTCTCGGACTCGTGATAGTCCTCCTCATCGGTATCCCAATCGGGATTTTCCTAATCAGTTTCAACATCTGAAAACGTTGGTTTCTTCTAATCGTCCTCCAAGTCCTCCTCATCGTCAAAGTTAAGGCGAACCGGCGAAACTTGAGCCTTTTTAGCCTTCTGGCCACTACCGTCATATTTTCGCCTCCACCTTTTCATTCTTAAAGACTTCTTCTCCAAGGAAACAATCTTTTGGCTCGTCTGTTCAATCTTCCTTAGGAGCTCCGAATTCGTAACTCATCCATCTCCTTCCTCGCGGTCGCTACGACTCCCGCTTGGTGTTCGCTCATTACCGGAACTTCCCGACATATCTCCTCTCTAGAGATTAATTCAAGCACGGTAGTCTGCCCCTCCTTCTAGCGCCAGAAATGTTGTGAGAGGAAAATGGTACAACACTTTTTGGAGGAAATCGCTGAAATAACGGGAAGTATGTCTAGATTTAGGCCTGATCGTAGGCATATTCGTAATAGCTGTATACGCCCAACTCGCCGGAATCCGGTGGCAAGTAAGCCTGTGTTTGGACTGAATTTGCAAGGTTTCCGAGATACGATGACTAAATAATTCCTACTCAGTCGTAAATATACTCGAATGATCTCACAGAGTGTTTCTACTTGATGATTAGTAGAGAGAATATGTGTGTAACCCCCGCAAATGGCCTACATATCCTATATTTATAAGAATCAAGTCCTTATGTAGTTCTATTAGCCTTAGGACTCCTCCTTTGATGGGCTAACCACATTTTTTAAGCCCATGGTTGCCCTCGATCCCTATCCAGCTAGGTTTAGGTTATAATAAGAGAGTCCTACTCCTAATACACCACTAACCCTTATTTATCCTTTTTATCATTGTATTTATCCATTAAATATATGCATGTTCCATACATATATTGTACAAATCCGTTTACGTGTAGTTGTAGCACGTTTGAAGTCGTATCCCTCTTTCTATCTCATTGTAAAGTTCATTTTTAACTAGAACACTGCATCTACAGGCCTCTTACCATTATCTGTATAGCCCAGCTAAGTGCACTTCTACGAATACCCTGGTGTCTTAGCATATTACAGAGACCCTGGGGCATTAGCCTACCGCCAAGTATGCTCCTAGCCCAAGTATGCTCATAGCTCCCTCTTGCTAATACCCCTTCAGGAAGGCAATTACCATCTTCCATATACCCCACAATGATAATCCATTCGAATCCAATACCTCAGCTTTATCATTCACAAAGCCCAATTCTCCGCCATCGGCCACGGCTGATTTTAGACACTAACATTCTATAAAAACTTGCATAGGTGTTGGCGTTGCTATTTGATCATAATAATAACTACTATCATTATGATCAAGTACCTGAACTTATATATATAATCCACCATTAAAAGAAGTCTGAGCATAAATATCCGAAGGATCATTCAATATCAAAGAATCATTCAACCACAATTCTAAAGAGGAGATGAGTTCAAATATACGCAAACAAATTTACTCAACCAGGCCACTCTATGCACCTCTTACATTATCAATCTTGCATGTCTTGGAAAGATACATGTAACCATAAGAAAGCGACTACTCTAAACGCTACACCTAACCTTTAATTTCAAAACCAGGTTCTGATTATTATTTCGACAACAATGCTCGGTAATATTTACATTTACTTGAAACTCAGCTAATAGTACTGAAAATGGTTGATTTATCTCCAAAAACATTCCAATTTCAGGCTATATATATTCTCAACATCATAGTTTTAATGGTTCTGATTTTGCAAGTGCACGTCGCTGTTGTTCCAACTGTCCCACGATCACCGCTCATTACACACTGGTACTATGTACAAATAGAGCCATTCATCATTTTTGTCGTGTTAAACAATTCATTTTTTATAAGATTAAGCATATTCATGCATAAAATATTATTCAATTCTGATTGCCGTATCATACGCACGAGATGATGGGTTGAATATTATTACAATGTCAATATTCTAGATTAAAGTTCGTAGCTCAATGATAATAAGATATGATACAGCAATATTAAAATGTAAATGAACCGCATGTACATGCATCAAGGAGCATAGCAATATGGGATTTGAAACAAAAACAAAAGCAAGATCACGCAGCGGTGTGGAGGTGGGGGCTTCGTGCATTTTGTTAATAATTTGATACAATTCATAATCAAACGGAGAGCATAGTCTAAATATTCTACATTGTCCTTTAATTTAAGCTTTACTTTTAATTGTCTGTATTTGACGTTCCATCAAATCACTTATTCGTACCTTCACCAAGGATAGTTTATCACAAATTGTCCCTGATTATATATTTATATCGTGATTACACGGTACATATCTCAACATCAAAAATATTTTAATATGATATATAAAATATTATTATTTGTGGAAATCATGTGGGTTGACATTATTTGCGAGGAAATTATATCGTTATATATAATTAGAGTAAAGGAGATAATACGGTACGGTATGTGATGGTATGTGATAGTTTGGTCGTCACAGTCCCTCATTCACCAAACAACTAAACTTATTTAATATCTAATAAAGACTCACTACCTATATCTTTACTAAGAAGAAGATTTTTATAAGTTTGTTAACACTCTTTTGAAAAAACAAAACTAATACCCTAATATGCATAATGTAGGCTATTAATTTATACAAAAAATTATAATTTAACAAATTAGAAAAAAGTTATAATTTGGTCAAGAGGTTTTTTTATATTTAGTTATAAAGGAAAAATAATAGGAAGATATATTTTATATAAATATAAACAAAGAATGATTTTTTATTAAAACTAAAAAAATTGAAAAAAAGGACACCATTAAAAATACATAAAAGTTACAACAATATAAATTATATGACTTTTTAACTAAACAACTAAACTTATCTAATATCTAATAAAGACTCACTACGTACATTTTTACTAAGAAGAAGATTTCAAGAAGAAGATTTTTATAAGTTTGTTACACTATTTTGAATAAACAAAACTAATACCCTAATATGTATAATGTATGCTATTAATTTATACCGAAAATTATAGTTTAACAAATTAGAAAAAGTTATAATTTGGTCAAAAGAGTTTTTTAATATCTGGTCATAAAGGAAAAATAATAGGAAGATACATTTTATATAATTATAAACATAAAACTAAAAAAATTGAAAAAAGGACACCATTTGAAATAAATAAAAGTTACAACAATATAAATTATAATTATATGTGTTAGATATATTTGATAATATCATGGCTAATGTGATTTATGTTTAGTTTTCAGATCTTACTTAAACAGGATAAATCAGTACTTACTGGAAGTCAGTACTTAAGGATTTAAACAGGATAAATCAGTACTTACTGGAAGTCAGTACTTAAGGATATCAGTACTTATATTATCAGGAGATAATCATCAGAAGATGGATATCAGAACTTAAGTACTGAAGGACGTTCAGATAAGGACAGCAGTTGATTAAAGGAAAGAAGATCGAGACAAACATAAGAAGAGATATGTATGAAGAAGGAATTCTATGAAGAATAGAATACTTGGAAGAAAAGATATCTGATTGATATATTTTAGGAAGCAGAATTATATTCCATATCAATTAGCGATTATCTTGTAACTGTGTAGTATATAAACACAGACATAGGGTTTACACTATAAGTGTTATCATAATCGAGAAGATTATTCGTTGTAACCCTAGCAGCTCTCGTGATATTTGTTCATCACTGAGAGGTAACAGTTCCATACTGTAACAGAGTTTATTGTTTCAATAAAGTTTGTTTTCTGTTACTTGAGTTATAAAAGTTCGATTTGATTGTATTATACACTGTATTCACCCCCTCTACAGTGTGTGTGTGTGACCTAACAAGTGGTATCAGAGCCATCTGTTAACGTACAAACAGTTTAAGACCCAAACACAATCATGTCTGAAACAGAAACTTCAACTAAGCCCACCAAAACTGAAGAACCTCCTAAAACACAAATTCAAAGCCGATATGAGACCATCAGAGTTCCCATATTGAGACCATCTGAATATCCCATATGGAAGGTGAGGATGACCATGTTTTTGGAAGCAATAGATCCAGAATATCTTGATAGAATCAAGGAAGGGCCTCACAAACCAACCAAGCTCGCGATTGCAGTTGCAGGTGAAGCAGCAAAGACTGTACCAAAGGAGAAGAGTGATTACACTGCTGAAGATATCGCATCAATTGCTAAGGATGCTAAGGTACGACACTTACTGCATAGTGCCATTGATAATGTAATGTCAAACAGGGTAATAAACTGCAAGACTGCAAAGGAGATATGGGATGCCCTGGAAACAAGGTGTCAGGGAACTGATACGATTAAGAAGAACATGAAGACAACACTCACTCAAGAGTATGAACAGTTTGACTCAAAAGCTAATAAGTCATTGACTGATTTATATGATAGATTTATCAAACTCTTGAATGATCTGTCATTGGTTGATAGGGAGTATGATCTTGAAGATTCAAACCTTAAATTCCTGTTAGCTCTTCCTGAATGCTGGGATTTGAAGGCAACAACAATAAGAGACAACTACAATCTTGATGAAACAACTCTTGATGAAATTTATGGAATGCTCAAGACTCATGAACTTGAGATGGAACAAAGAAGCAAGAGGAAAGGTGAAAAGTCAAGGACAGTTGCTCTTAAGGCTGAAGAAGAATCCCCCAAGGCAGTTACCTCAAAGAAAGACAAGGATAAAGCTCTTTTCACAAAGTCTGATACTGAGTCATCAAGTTCTGAAAGTGATGATGACTCAGAATCTGAAAGTTTGCCTGAGACTGATGTTGATGAGGAGATGATGAAGCCGTGTGCTCTTATGGTGAAAGGGATCACAAAGATTGCATACAAGAAGTTCAGGAAGGGAAATAAGTTTTCCAGGAAAGGCACAAGTTCTGATAAGAAGAATTTCAGAAGATCTGAGAGCAGAGGTGGAAAGTCTGACAGAGGAGATTATACAAATGTCAAATGCTACAAATGTGGTGAGAAAGGCCACATATCTCCTGATTACAAGAAAGTGAAGAGTGACAAAGGCAAGGCTCTTGTCAGAAAGAAGAAAAGCTGGACAGACACCTCAGATTCTGAAAGTGAGAAGAATTATGTCTTGATGGCAAATGCTGATAAGGCAAGTGCTGAAAGCAGTTCTGAAGCTGCTGAATCAAAGGTACCTCAAACTACTTATGCTTTTCATACTGATGATATTAATGAGTTGAGAAGATATCTTAAACCCATATTTGTTAGTTATAGAGATCAAACTTTAACATGTGAAAGATTAACTTCTGAAAATCTTGCTTTTAAGAAAAGAAATGATTTCTTAGAAAAGGAGTTAGTTATGTTCCATCAAACTCAGAAAGATAGAGATGATGCTTTTTATGTTAGGGATGAAGTGCTAAAAATGAATGAATCTCTAAAAACTGAGTTAGAAAAGGAAAGAGAGGTTATCAGGACTTGGACTAACTCTGGCAGAACAACTCAGAATTTATTAAGTAGTGAAAACTGGAAAGAGGGCTTAGGTTATGGAGAGGATAAGAATGATAAAGGAACTGAAGGTATTAAGCCTGTAGTTGTTAAACAAAAGCCAAAGTTAAAACCTGTCAAGTTTGTAGCTGTAAAGTCTGATAATAAGAAATCAGAAGTTAAAAAGGAATTAACTTCTGACAAACTAAAACAGGAAAAGACAGCTGAAGTAAACATAGGCTTAATGACTAAGAAGCAGCTTAAGCATAAGCTGAAAGATGTTAAGAATGCAAACAAGGTAAAGTCACCTAGGAAAAATAGGAATGGAAAGGAAGGTGTGAATAAAAGCAATGATTATAAGCCTGATCCTGAAGCTCCTAGGAAAACATGTCATAACTATGGAAGTTCTAACCATCTGGCTTCTTTTTGCAGGAAGAATAAGAACATAAACTCCTTACCTTCAAAGTCAGGAGTTAAGAGTCAGTCTGTTAGATATAAGCCACAAAATCCTTGTTTTCATTGTGGTAGTCTATGGCATTCCATTTATACTTGTAAGGAATATCATAGTTTGTACTATGATTATTATCAAATAAAACCTTCTTTAAAGAAAGTTTCCATTGTTCCTTCTAGTGTAAGTTCTGATTCAAAGTCTGATAGTGTAAATTCTGATAAGAAAAATGTTAACATAAACTCTGATGCTAAATCCGCTGCAAATGTTAACAAACTTAATAAGGCCAAAGGATTCAAGCAAGTCTGGGTCCTTAAAACTAATCATTAGTGGTCTTTGTGATTGCAGGGCAACAAGAAAAACATCCTAGTTCTGGACAGTGGATGTTCAGGACATATGACTGGAAATAAAGTCCTGCTATCAGACTTTATGGAGAAAGCTGGCCCAAGTGTTTCTTATGGAGATGGCAACATTGGAAAAATATTGGGATATGACAATATCAAACTTGGGAATGTCATCATTAAAGAAGTAGCTCTGGTCTCAGGACTTAAACACAATCTGCTGAGTATAAGTCAAATCTGTGACATAAGTTATCATGTGGATTTCTTTGAAGAACACTGTGAAGTTGTAAGTAAATCTAAAGGCAAAGTTGTTCTAAAAGGATACAGACGTGGTAACATTTATGAAGCTAAGCTTTCAACAAGTACTAATGGTTCTGCAATCTGTCTGGAACTTTCTGCAGGAATTTTCTACTCCTGGAACTCCACAGCAAAATGGAGTTGTTGAAAGGAAGAATAGAACTCTCATTGAAGCTGCACGTACAATGCTTGATGAAGCAAAGCTTCCAACCTATTTCTGGGCTGAAGCTGTGCAGACTGCTTATTTTACTCAAAATGCAACACTCATTAACAAGCAAGGAAAGACACCATATGAGATGGTGAAGAAAAATAAGCTAAATCTGAAGTATTTTCATTTATTTGGATGCAAGTGTTTTGTTTTTAAGACTCATCCTGAACAGCTATCCAAATTTGATCTAAAAGCTGATGAAGGAATCTTTGTTGGATATCCACTTTCCACAAAAGCCTTCAGAGTCTATAACTTGAGAACAAGAGTGGTCATGGAATCTATCAATGTCTCTTTTGATGACAAGAAGATTACTGGACTTGAATATTTTATTGATCATGATCAGCTGAGATTTGAAAATGAAGACTCAAATTCTGATACTGATAATCCTGACAATCTAAGTCCTGATACTACAAACTCTGATGGATTAAACTCTTATGTTATTGAAACTGTGGTGACTACGCCAAAGGCAGATGCACCTATGCAGGAGGAGCATACTCAAGATCTAACCACATCTCAAGAAGCATCAGAACATACATCTGGCTCTTCAAGTTCTGATTCGTCAAGTTTTGATAAGCCAAGTTCTGATAGTTCTAAAAATCTAAATTCTGAAGAATCCAACTCAGAGAGCATAGTTTCAGGGGGAGCATCAGAAAATGAAAATGAAGACAACATGGATCATGGGGGAGCATCCAGTTCTAGAGAAAACCTTCCATCTGCAAGGAAGTGGACTAAATCACATACACATGATTTAATAATTGGAAATCCTGATGCAGGTGTCAGAACTAGAACAGCTACTTCAAATGAATGTCTTTACAATTCGTTTCTTTCTCAGACTGAGCCAAAGAAATTGGAAGAAGCTCTTTAAGATGTTGATTGGGTGCAAGAAATGTAGGAAGAGTTAAATGAATTTCTTCTTTTAAATAAAAAAACATCAATGAAAAGAAAAAATTCCATTTTTTTAGACCATCGAATGAAAAAAGTGAAAGAAACAAAGTCTGGACCCTAGTACCAAGACCAAAGAACAGATCTGTTGTTGGTACAAAATGGGTATTCAGAAACAAAACTGATAGTGATGGCATAATTATAAGGAATAAGGCAAGGCTGGTTGTAAAAGGATATTCTCAACAGGAGGGAATTGATTATGATGAAACATTTGCACCAGTTGCTAGATTGGAAGCCATAATGATATTTTTGGCTTATGCTGCTCACAAAAAGGTTACTGTCTTTCAAATGGACGTAAAAAGTGCTTTTCTCAATGGAGAATTGGAGGAAGAAGTATATGTTGAACAACCTCCAGGCTTTGTAGATTCCAAATATCCAGATTATGTCTACAGTCTTGATAAAGCACTTTATGGACTTAAGCAAGCTCCAAGAGCATGGTATGAGACTTTAGCTCAGTTTCTTCTGGAAAGTGGATTTAACAGAGGAACTATAGACAAAACACTGTTCTACCTCAACCATGGAAAGGACTTACTTCTGGTCCATATTTATGTTGATGATATCATTTTTGGTTCTACAAATGACAGACTTTGCAAGAAGTTTGCCAAACTGATGCAGTCAAGATATCAAATGAGTATGATGGGGGAACTTAGCTATTTTCTGGGCCTTCAAGTCAAGCAGAATGAAGAAGGAACTTTTATTTGTCAAACTAAGTATACCAGAAATTTGCTGAAGAAATTTGGATAGCAAGATTGTTCAAGTGCATCCACTCTCATGGCCACTACAACAAAACTGGACAAGGATACTGGTAAATCAGTAGATATTACTGATTACAGAGGTATGATTGGCTCACTACTCTATCTAACTGCTAGTAGACCTGATATCATGTATGCTACCTGTCTTTGTGCAAGATTTCAAGCAGATCCAAGAGAACCTCACTTAACATCTATGAAAAGAATATTCAAGTATCTTAAAGAAACAGCTGATCTGGGATTGTGGTATCCCAGAGAATCAGATTTTAAACTAATAGGTTACTCAGATGCAGAATTTGCAGGTTGCAAAATTGATAGGAAAAGCACAAGTGGAAGCTGCCAATTTCTTGGAGGCAGATTGGTTTCTTGGTTTATCAAGAAACAAAAGTCAATTTCCACATCAACTGCAGAAGCAGAGTACATTGCTGCAGGAAGCTGTTGTGCACAGATTCTTTGGATGAAGAATCAGTTACTGGATTATGGGTTAACATATTTCAAAATCCCTATTTACTGTGATAATCAAAGTGCTATTGCTATGACAGGTAATCCAGTTCAACACTAAATGACAAAGCACATCAGCATCAGGTACCACTTCATAAGGGAACATGTGGATGAATGTACAGTGGAATTGCACTTTGTTCCAACAGATCAACAATTAGCAGACATCTTCACCAAACCACTGTGTGAAGCTACTTTTACAAGATTGGTAAATGAACTTGTCATGGTTTCAGGTTCTGTTTCTAAATCTGCCTAGTTTCGTTCTGATGCATCAGACTTTATGATCAGTATTTACAGAAATTACTCTCCTTGTGTATTATGTGCTTAATTGAAAATTGCTTAAGTACTGAATGTTGTCTGATGTGACCTTCTAAACTCTGACAGTGATATGTCTGTTTGTGTAACTATTCTATCCTATGAGGATATCTGTGCTAGATGCTGACCTAGTAGTTTTCAATACACTAGAAATCCCATGTTAGAAGTAATTATTTATGTGGAAATCCTTTGACACAAGCAAATTCTGATATTGAGCTTAGTTAAGTTTACTTTGTCTATCTTATTACTAAGTCAAAAACTAGAATAATGCTTCTATTCTGTTAAGTTCCGATGCTAGTAAATCTGTTGAATGTACTAAGTGCTGATAAACCTCACTTATCAAAAGAAAAAGAAAAAGAATCAAGGATTAAAATCAGGTACTCCTTTGAGATCTAGAGTAAAAATGTGGAAGGGACGACCCAAGTGCATTGCTGGTATTAAGTAAATATGCATCAGAAAAGTAAAATATTTTCTTGGTGACTTTTCACACTCTATGATTACTGGAGAAATACTCTGATAATAGCATAAATTCTGATAAGCAGTCGTGACTCACTTACACTGAGAAGCCACTGTACAATTGAATTTCAAAAGATGCACAAAATTAGCATAAAACAGTTGAGGTGGACTCAAGTATGAACTCATTCAATAGTAGGCTTCAGAATAATGACAGGTTTTTAGTAAAGTTTTAGTTATGTCTTATTCTAAGATGTACTGAAGTAAATCAGACTTTACTCTTTGTCTGATATTTAGCTTAATGCACACACTAAACACTCCATATAAATGGTGAAAATTACTATGGTGATTTATGTTATTTTAGATGAACAGTTTCTGTGTCACATTGCACAAATTCTGAGGACAAGTTCTATAGAATGTTCCGATGACTAAGTTCTGAAGAATCTACATCAGAATTTGTGTGAGGAATTACAAAAATAGGCATTCATTTTTCGAGTTAAGAAATCATGTTCTGATAACTGTTAAGTTCTGATATAAGTCTAAGTTCTGATATTAAACTCTGATCCTTTGCAGTGAAAAATAATTGAATAAGTGGGAACAGTTTAAATTTTGAATTAAAACTGATTTACCTCGATTAATGGAATTACTGGGTAAGTGGAACGGTTTTTCCTTGAAAAACTGTAAGTGGGTAAGTCATGATTACTGTTTTCCCGTGTCCATTAACTATTCATTATTGCTGCATGTCTGACAGGTGTCCAACGGTTATATTTTTTTACCAAGTATAAGTAAGAGAGAGAGAAGATTATATAATCTTTTATTTACTTTTACACTTTTTCTCTCTTTCTTTGCTTTTACTCTCTCTCATCTCCTGACGTTGGTTTTTCATACAGACATTTTATCAAACACCTAACAGGCACTATTAAATCTCATTTTTTCTCATGGCACCTAAGGATTTAATCATTGATGGAGCTAAGTTCGTTCCAAATAACTATGCTACAATTCTCGATCATGCTGAAGCTCCGTCTGAGTTGCATTTTGTGCAAGATCTTCTTGCATACAGTGAAATTGGGTATGCATTGACCCAGCCTTCAGTCTTTTCAAGCCAACAAGTTCTGACATTTTGGCGGACTGGGCACTTTGATAATGGTGGTACAAATGGTACTCCCAGTATTGTTTTCGAAGTGGATGATTCAACACATGTGGTAACTCCTGGTACAATTCGCAAGGCCCTACATTTACCAGAAGGATGTACTTTTTCAACCCCGGAGAAATTAGCTCTTCAAGAGTTAATGGCCAGTTTGGGGTATGAGAAGAGTTTGGCTAAGCTTGGGCAGTTGAAACGGGCTCATATCAGAAAGGAATGGAGCTTCTTCTTCGACTGCATCACTAAAGCTTTTGGGAATAAGTGTTCCAACTTTGATGTCATCCCTATAATGAGTCAGCACATCGGGTATGCTATCATTAACCAAACTCATTTTGATTTTGCAAATATTGTGATAGGTTTTATTGGGGATAGGATGACAGAGGATAGGAATGTAGTTTACTTTGCTAGATTCTGTTAGCTTATATATAGTTTTTGTTGTGCTGATGAACCCCAACCTGCCAGTACCTTAACTCCACCTTTCACAACTGCAAAACGAGCCTTTAATGACTTGGTAAATGTTGATACTAAGAAAAAGGTGGTTAGACCTTTACAGATTCCTCAGTCTGTAAAACAGATCTTGGTAAATATTGATCCTCAAACCTATAGATCTGTTTATCCTGATGTACAACCTACCACCACATCCCAAACACCGCATCAACCATCAGAACATACCACTCATCCATCTATACCTCAACCATCCCTCGAAACATATCTCAAATCATATCTCTCAACTTCACAGACAGCTCAACCTTCATCCTCAGCACCTACTGTGAAGCCTTCATCTTCCAAGCCTAAGAGGAAAAAGACTGTTCCTCAAACACCTCAGAAGATAAGGATGATTGTTTTGCGAGATAATTCTGATAGTGAGGAACAGGTTTCTACTTCAGAACTTGTTGTCAAAGAAGCTGAGAAAGTTCCTTCTCAGAAGGATTCTGGAATTGGGGGATCTAAGCTTCTCAAAAGGCTTAGAAGAATGACTTCTGTTGAACCTCCCAAGGAATCCTCATCTTCAAAGAGATACAAGAAACAAAGAGCTAAAAGGCCAGTTTCAGATGATGAGGAAGCAGCAGCTAAGGAAGGAGATCAGGAATCTCTGATCTCACAAGAAAAGGAATCTGCTCAAGCCACTGCTTCTCCATTAACTCCAACTCAGGAAGCTGCTACTGAAATGGCTAACACACCATCTGTGTCTCCTAAGACTGTATCTCCTGTTGAACCAGGCACAAGTGCTGAAATTGAAATCCAGAACCTGATTGTGCCTGAAGTACGTTACTTAGAAGCTCCAACAGCAACTAATCCATCAACAACACCTGTTACTGATGCTGCTCAAACTCCAGAATTATCTACTACACCTTCTCTGCATCTAGATGATGATGATCAGAATATAGGTGAGCATCAGGATATGGCTGTTGATCAGAACTTGGAACCAGATCAGCAATTAGAGGATGATGTTGAAGCCTCAATTGCTTCTCATACTGTTATTTTATCAGAAGATACTGATTTTGTAAGTTCTTATGCTGCAAATGCTGGAGATACTGGTGATGTTGCTCCAAATACAGATGCTGATGAAGCAGGTCCTTCAGGACATGTCCCTCAACAAACTGTTTTTAAATCTGAACTAGTTAAGAAGTTTGTCATCAGAGAAGCACCAGTGCCTTGGAATGAAACTCCTGCAGGACAGGAGTGGACTAAGGAATGGAACTCAGTTACATGTGTTCCATCTGCAAAGAATCTTGCTGAGCACTTAACAAAAGCTGATGAGATGTTAATCACTGATTATTTTAAAATACAGCTTAGAGTCACTGCATTGAGTACTAAACATTTACAAGGTCTCCATTCAACTACTCATGCAGAGATACATAAAATTCAGGAAGAATTAATGAAGCAAGAACAAGTTCAGAAGATTGATAAGAAAAAATTCTTCCAACCTACCTTTGACAGAGTTGCTTATATTGAGAAGACTCAAGAGAAACAACAAGCTCAGATTGATGATATTCTGAAAAATCAATCTTCTCAGCAATCTCAACTTAATGAAATCCAAGCCTCAGTGGAATAGCTTGTCTCTCTTCTCTTACCTGCTGATGCCAAAAAGGGGGAGAAAGTAATTAAGTCCAAATGCAAAACTGATAAGACACTGAAGGGGAAGGATGATGAAAATGATGATCAGGGAGACCCTGGAATGGGTGGAGGTCATAGTCAAGGTAGAGGTTTATCATCAAGAAAAGCTGAAATCACAAGTCACATGACAAGTTCTGATGCTGGAAAAAGAATTATTTCTGCTACTGGTAAAAGGATAAGTTCTGATGAACTTTTAGATCTTGATGAAGAAATGTCAAGACAGTTATTTCTTCAGGAAAATCCAGGAATGGACTTGGAGAGTCTAATGGAAGAAGAAGCCAGTCTTAAATCAGAAAAAGTCAAATCTAAATCTGAAGCTTCTGGTAAAAAGACACTTCCAAAACTCAAAGGCATTGTGATAAAAGAAAGGACAAATCCTGAAGCAACCATGGATAAATCACAACTGCAGATAGATCCAAGGTCCAAGGGCAAAGAAAAAGTTGGTGAACCTATCAAGGTTTATGTGCCTCCTGTGAATGAAGAAATTACTGATGAAGATGATGATCTTTCTCTGACTTCAAGAAAAGTTTTTAAGATAACCTCTGACATGGCTCAAGTTGTTCAGAGTCAAGAGATAGTAAGTTCTGATATTTCAAAGAAGCAAGTAACCTCTGACATAGCTCAAGTTAACTTGATATCAGAAGATAAATCAAAGACACTCCTACCAGGATTCACTAAAGCAAAACAGACTCAACCTTTGAAGACTGCTGCAAGTGGTTTTGAAGCAAGAGTGGTTACTGGAAAGGAAGCAAGAGATAAAACTGGATTGGGAAGTGCTGATGAAAGAAAAATACAGAACACTACCAATGATCCAACTTCCTTAAGTGAACCAGGTATTGGAGCAACTCCTGAAAGATTGAATCAACTGGAATCTGTACAAATGGTTTACCATACCTACTTGAAAGAACACATCTTGTTGTACTTCATGACAGATGGTAGGGTTTATCATATAAGGGAAAATGCCATTCCACTGAAGTATTTTGAAGAACTGGAGCATGTATTATTCTTACTTTAAGTGAATGACAAAATAACAGAAAGTGCTGCAAACTATTTGAAGAATCAGATTCAGAGACAGAAAAGGCTTTATTCTGTTAAGTCTGACAACACATATCTTCCAAAGTACAGAGATCACAAGGGTGATATAGTTGAAATGAAGCCCAACACTGCTAAGATTATAACTACCTTTCTGGGTTATAGGGCTGTGGAATTCAATCTTGAGTCTGACAAGGCATATTTGATCAGACTGGATCAGGATATAAGAAAAGCTAAAATTAATGATCTCAGGGTTGCAATCTTTCAAATTGGTGAAAATACTGCAGAACTTAAAGATGCTAAAAGGAGGATGATTGATGAACTCAGATATGCTGAGAGATGTTTGTTGAAGAACTATCTCAGAACAACTCCTGACATCAGAGAGATCAGAAGATGAAGCCAAGTCAAGATCCACAACTGCTTAAATTCTGATATGAATACAAACTGAAGTTGTTATCAGAAGTTAAAGATTTGTAAAGCTTTAAGGACTGTAAGTTGTAGTTATCTAGTCTAATTCTTATGCATTTGTACTTAATGTTTTTGACATCATCAAATATCTGTTAAACTTGTATATTATGCTAATTTACAAGTTGGGGGAGATTGTTAGATATATTTGATAATGTCATGGCTAATGTGATTTATGTTTAGTTTTTAGATCTTACTTAAACAGGATAAATCAGTACTTATTAGAAGTCAGGACTTAAGGATATCAGTACTTATATTATCAGGACATAATCATCAGAAGATGGATATCAGAACTTAAGTACTGAAGGACGTTCAGATAAGAACATCAGTTGATTAAAGGAAAGAAGATCAAGACAAACATAAGAAGAGATATGCATGAAGAAGGAATTTTATGAAGAATAGAATACTTGGAAGAAAAGATATCTGATTGATATATTTTAGAGAAAGTCCAATTTACATTTAGTTTTATAGCTCTTATATTGAACTAAGTGCACGTTTGTGAAATTTTAAAATAAATAATTTATAACTTAAAATTAATAAGTGGCTTAAAAGTGATAAGTAGATAATACTTATAAGTTAGTTAAGTGTTTGGTTAATTTTATTTATAAGTCATAATTTTTTTTAACTTAAATGAACTAAAATAAATAATTTTTCAATATGATTATCTTAATTCATGACTTTTAAATTACTTAATATTTAAAAACATAAATTTAAAAACTAAAATTAATAAAAAAGTGAAAATCAAAATAAGCTGAGAAAAAATACGTCATTATTAGCATTCAACTTATCAGCTTATAAGTTGTAAATTCGAATTATAAGTTGGGTCGACAAATACTCATCGATAAGTACTTACGGACTTATAAGCCAATAAGCCACTTATTTACTGGTAGCCAAACAGGCCCTAAAATCAAAACTTAACTCCAATCCATAGCTAAACATTGATATATAAATGCATAAATGGATATTTGGTTTTATATTTGAGACTAAGTATGGCTCTAGTGATCCTTACCCCATCATCAAATAACCAATAATTGAGTGTAAAAAGATCCACTTTAAATTAAAGTGAACGAGTTGGACAAAATATTAGCTAAATATGCAATTATTTAATTGTAAAATATAATTAGAATTGGAGTGCAAATACTATTTAGCACTAAAATCCACTTTTTGGTACCATATCCTAGCAATAACTATAGACATTTCTACATCTATTATTGGACTTACTCTTAGTATCAAATATAGTTGATCAATATTCCATCTCATATATTAAATTCATTTTCTATTAAAATTTTCTATTTTTATAGTTTTATTCTTAATTTGATCATTTTATAAGTTTCTGACTGCTTTATCTCGATTAATTTAGCCTAATTACTGACCAATAAATCCTGATTTTGATCGCATAAATTATTTTTTCCGATTTTGACCAAATTTTATGAAAAATTGCCTTATTAAGCAATTAACTCCGCCCTGATGAGTTTTGGTGACACCTAACTAGGGCTGAGCAAAACCGAACCGAAACCGAAAAACCGAACCGAACCGTGCTAATTCGGTTCGGTTCGGTCCTAAATTATTCAGAAATTCGCTCTATTCGGTCCGGACCGAATAGACCGAATTAAAATTCGGTTCGGTTCGGTTCTTTTCACAAATATTTCGGTCCGGACCGAATAGACCAAATCATAAATACTATAATTTTGTATTATATATATTTTACATATATCTTAAAAATTATAATCAAAACTTTTAATTTGTAATTATATTTATGGAGTATTAGAAGTCTACATATCACATTACTTTAATTATATTTTAAAATTTATAATTTCTGATTTAATTTATAATGCAATTTTATTTTTGAAAAAAAATTCGGTCTATTCGGTCCAAAACCGGACCGAACCGAATTATTTCGGTTCGGTTCGGTCCATAATATAACTTCGGTCCGGTTCGGTCCAAGAAAAAATGACTATTCGGTTTTTCGGTCTATTCAGTTCGGTCCGGTTTTGGACCGAACCGACCGAATGCTCAGCCCTACACCTAACGCTTAGACAACATCTAGGCAACCGCCTTTGGCGATTTTTAGAATACTGGTTTTAATACTCTATTATTTCTCATCTTTTCATTGTTACGCTAAAGTTTGAGAGATTTTAATGTGCCCGTTTGAGAAATCTTAAATTAAGTAACTTATGACTTAAAATGAATAAGTGACTTACAAGTGATAAGTAGATAAATACTTATAAGTTATATAAGTGTTTGGATAATTTTACTTAAAAGTTAATTTTTTTTTACTTAAAATTAATAAAAAGTGAAAAAATTAAAATAAGTTCAAGTACGTCATAGTCAATATTCAACTTATCAGTTTATAAGTTATAAATTCAACTTATAAGTTGGGTCGACAAACAGTCGCCGATAAGTACTTACGGACTTCTAAATGAATAAGTAGCTTTTAACAGACCCAATATTTGATCAAAATGAGAATTTTTGTACATTTTTATTTAGGACCTGTTTGGGTAACCCAAATAAGTAGCTTATTGGCTTATAAGCCCGTAAGTACTTATCGACGAGTGTTTGTCGACCCAACTTATAAGTTGGATTTACAACTTATAAGCTAATAAGTTGTATGTTAGTAACGACGTACTTTTTCCCAACTTATTTTGATTTTTTATTTTTTTTATTAATTTTAGTTTTAAATATATGTTTATAAATATTATTTGAATTTAAATTCACAAATTTAGATAATTGTATTTAAAAATTATTTATTATATTTCATTTAAGTAAAAAAATATTTTGACTTATAAATAAACTATCCAAACACTTATATAACCTATAAGTTTTCATCTACTTATCACTTATAAGTAACTTATGCATTTTAAGTTATAAGTTACTTATTTGAAGATTTCACAAAGGGACACTTATTTTACAAGATGCTAGATGGGAAGTATACAGGAAAATAGCTAAAAAACAAAAAGTATAGGGGACATAAACAGAAAGATCACCCTGTACAAACTGTACTCCTATCTAACTGTAAAAGTTTTCTCTCTCTCTGTATAATAGATGAACGAGAATGAACAAACGCAAATCAACTATAACTACTTGTCGGTGAAGACAATTATGTCTTTATTAATCTCCGGCCACATTCTTTACCGGAATATAAATTTCCGGCGACTTCACACTCTAACTCTTCTACTATTATTGTAGCTCTTTTATCGAGGTGCTGTGTTTGCTAGCTCTCTAGTCTTGCAGTGCTTTAATCAGCGACGCCGATTTGAGCTAATAATACTATCTGACTTGCTTCAACTCTACTGCACTGTAAGGAATTGCAGCCTTTTTTTTATTCCTTTTTATTTTTGGTTTTGTCTTGATCACACTTTTTAACTTGATTTGATTTGTTATTCTTCTTGTTTAAAGTTAAAGATGGAAGCTTTAATCATCAATCTGTCACATTTTGTCTGTTTTGTCTTAATTAGAATTCAAGAGCCGTATAATTTGACGTAATAGTCGAGCGTCGTACTTATTTTCCGAAAATATGGCTCAGGTCCTGGAAATTATGAAAAAAGATACAATTGTCACTTTTTTGAGTCAAATGGCTCTCAATGTCACTTTTTGAAATGTTGACTCCAGATGTCAGTTGAAAACGAGATTTCGGTTGAAGTTTTTCAAAATAAACAAAAAACGTAATGTCATGTTGAGTTTTTCTATAACAATTTTTTTTAAAATAAAAGAAAAACGCAGTTTCGTTTTGTGTTTTTGTTTAAAAACGTGGTTTTAAACTGTGTTTTTGATGAAAAAACAATTTCAGAAATTGTTTCGGTCAAAAACGCAGTCTCGTCTTTGATTTATGGATATAAAAACAGGGTTTCAAACTTAGTTTTTCGTAAAAAGCAATTTCTAACCGAGTTTTTCTCAGGATGCGGAAAAAAACACAAAACGCAGATCCAAAATGAGTTAATATGAAAAACTTAACTTGAGGTTGCGTTTTGCCCCCTAAACATGAATTTGCGTTTTCATTCTTTTAAAAAAAAAAAATTATTGAAAACGAAACACGAAATTGCGTTTTTTATTAATAACAAAAATTTTAATTGAAACTCCATTTTGGAATGTTATTTAGGGCCAATTATTTAGAAAGTGATATTGAAGCCCATTTTAATAAAAAAGTGACATTTGAGCCCAACACCCCAAATCTTGTAAGCTGTCCACGGACTTTTTAATATATGTGAAAGGTCGATTTTTACTAAAGTTTAGGTCAAATTCACTAAAAATGGGTAGGTCAATTTTAAGCATGTAATTTGGGCAATGATGTTTTTTTTGCTAAGTAATTTACCTAGTGTTATAATTTTTATTTAATAATAATATTTATTATTTTAAATTGGGTTTATTTTACAATGTGATGTGAGGTTTCATGTGAATATTCTGAAATTTCAGAGGCAAAAAGCAGTCTTGTAAGTATTGGTTATGTTTTTATTCCACACAATTCTAGGTATAAACAACTATGTGATGTGAGGTTTTTTGGCATTGGCTTTTACATAAATCTAGGCAATTTTGCATAGTGTTGTACTCCCACCGTCTCATAATATTTTTCCCGTTTTGACTTTTTGTATTGTTCATGTTAAGCGATTGACTACTAATTTACGTCTAATTTATAAAATGAAACATAGTCTTGAAATGGAATTCAGAATGGCAAAACTCGAAGTCTTGAAATACCTTTTCCCGGATGCTTGGGAAAAATGGTTAACCTTTTTGATCTGAGTGCAGGCATGCCACGAAACCGGCTGGTAACTGAGAGACCTTATGGAGATGGTATATTTCTTTGATTTATGTTTACAGATTACTTAAATTTCACCCCCCACTATTCAGCATTCAACTTTTATCTTCATGACGTAAAATTAAAATTTCTTCTTCAATTGTAGAATGTTATTCTAAGATTTATAGTTTCATAACATATTTTTTACTGTTATTTAACATACTCTGGTGTGGTGTCTCCAACTTTCCAAAGTTTGAGGATTTATATTTTAGGCACTTACTAACAAAATGGCATCTACGAGCAGGTTCTCCATTGTCAAGGAGCTGTTCGGATGTGTCAAAAATGAGTCCGATCCGGGATCTTGTACAAGATAAAGTGGTAAACTACTTCCCCAATTTTTTGCAATACTTACATTACCATCAATGCAACAAACACGCAATTATTCACGGATGATACTTTTTTTTATATATACAAAACATATAATCAGTATCTTCTAGAAAAAAAAAATACTTAAATAACTCTTTAGCTTGGCGAAAATTTATATTAAAATAGATATCAGTTGTCTTTCTAATAAAGTAGATGGTGTGAAAAATATATAGAGGTGATTCCTTTCGATATTTAGGTCAAGCTTTTTCTTTCAAGGCAGCTTGATATGTATTAATTGGTTTTGAGATGTACAGATTTCATCTGAATCAAGAAGAACATCATTGAACAAAAGATCAAACAGCAAGCCCATAAAGATGCACATGGCCGAACAAGTGTCAAAGGAAGTGGTTTCTTCAGAAAATTTACCAAATGTGGTTGCCAGGTTAATGGGCCTTGACGCCATTCCACGCCAGGTGCCTCATTCAGCTTCACAAAGAAGCCACACAAGAAGTTATTCCCTGTTTGACGTCCCCTTGGATTATTGGCAGCAAGGACACCAGCAGCCGGAGACAGAAGAGAGACCCGAGATTTGTCAACATCAGGAGCTGAATGACTTCAAAGATGTTTATGTGATGTGGCAGTCACACAAAGCCTGTGTTAAAGATAATTCATCTCAAAGGGAAAGATCTAGGGGAAGTGAAAGCGATAAAAAAATGGCTCTGGTTCATGAGAAATTTACAGATTTGAAGCGTCTGGGGACTGATGACAAACTTCGCCAGTCTAAAAAGTATAAAGATGCATTAGAAGCTTTAAGTTCAAACAAGGAATTATTCCTCAAATTTCTCCAGGAACCAAATTACATGTTCTCCCAGCATCCAGATGATTTGCAGTCCATCCTACGGCCTTCTCATACAAAGCATATTACTGTTCTCAGGCCTGCTAAGATAATAGATAGTGAAACAATTGCTGGATCTCAGAAGCAATTTCCAATTAAGAAAACTTATCAAACTGAGCAGGTCGATAGGGACAGAAGAAGTGGGTTTTCCACACCAACAAATTGTAAATTTGAGGATCCTCGTATTCAAACAACTCGCATAGTGGTACTAAAACCTAGCCAAGGAAAGTCGCATGACATTAAGACTGTTGTTTTGCCGTGTTCCTCATTTCCAAGTGCAGTAAGTATTGAAGACCATCAAATAGAGTTTGAGGAGGACAATTCACGAGAATCAAGAGAATATGCAAAGGAGATCACACAGAAAATGCATGAAATTTGGCTGGACACAGAAGAGATGAAACCTTGCTCTCCTCTGTGTTTTCCAATGGCTATATTGGCGATGAAAGCTCATTTCACAAATCAGAAATTGAATTTGCTGTGGAAAACATCAGTGATCCTGAACTTATTATGTCCCCTACTTCTAGGCATTCGTGGGATTACATAAGCCGGGCTGATAGCCCTTCTTCTCTTTCCTCCTTCAGCCGTGCATCTTATTCACCTGAGTCATCAGTTTGTAAAGAAGCAAAGAAGCGATTGTCTGAAAGGTGGTCCATGATGGCATCTCATGGAAGCTGTCAAGAAAAAAGACATATGCGGAGGAGCTCTAGTACTTTGCGTGAAATGCTTTCTATTTCAGATATGAACAACTTCCCAAGACCCGAGGAAAATTCTAGTCATGGACAAGAGACTAGGGAATCTACCTCATCTTTAATTACCATATCAAATGGAAAAAATAATTGTGATGATGCTACTCCTAGAGACTTTTCAAGGTCAAAATCTGTTCCTGTATCTTCTACTAGTTATGGTACTAGGCCTGAATTAGAAGTTTCTGATCCTAAGATGGAGAAAACAGAAATCATGGAGGTGACAAAGGCCAAAAGTGTTAAATCATCATTAAAGGGAAGAGTTTCAAGCTTATTTTTTTCAAGGAACAAAAGATCTTCTAAACATGTATTAAGTGAGTCCAATGGTGCAACTGATTCTGCTACATTTCCCAGAATTGACGCTAAACCATCTGAACACAACAGTGACATAGTACCATCAAACAAAGCATTTTCTTCAGTTTTATTTAGAAATGAATCGAAATCGACGCCAAGTCCTTCCAAGGTATCTCAATTATGCAATTTACAGTGTACCCGTTGCTCTTATTTATATGTTGCTACTGTTAACATTAACATCAGTAACTTTCTTTCTTGTGCCCTCACATGTTATCCTGCTAATTGCCAAACAACCCACCAACCACACCCCTCCTCCGGTTCATTTATATACTTTCAGCAAAAAACTAGAACTTACCCAAAAGTGGAGGAAAATTTTCAAATAATATGTGGTTAGTGCCCTCTTACACTGGATAACGACCTACAGATGATTCCAAGAGATAAAAATGTTCCTTGTAAATATTCCTGCTGATTTGCTCAAAGATTTAATTGTGTTTAATTTTCATTATTACTCTGTAATGTCTTAAAGCTCGAAAATATCATTAAACAAGCATTCTTTGCATTATGCAGGCTGGGTTTTCAGTATCAAAGTATTTGAAAAATGAAAGTTGTAGTGAGAACCAGGAGCAACCAAGTCCAATATCAGTCTTGGAACCATCTTTTGACGAGGACGACCAAAGCATACCTGAGTTCTATAACAATTTAAAGGCAGATGAAAATGGTAATTAATTACTAAATGTTCTTACAAATGAAGATCTCCAACTGTATTTTCCAGCTTCATGTTTGTTGAGTTTGATTATTTGATTTCCGTTAAACAGGATCAGAGCATTCGTCAAATTTCACCAAATTAAACCTGATTGATAAGTCACCACCGATCGAATCCATTGCTCGGACTCTTTCATGGGATGATTCTTGTACAGAAACAGCCAACCCCACCCCATATCCATTGAAATCCGCCATGTTGCCGATAGGAACAGAGGAAGAAAAACAAGAATGTTTTTTCTTGGTTGAGGCACTATTGTCAGCAGTTGGCTTGAATAGTGAGGTGCAATCTGACAAACTTATTTCTAGCTTGTATTCCCTTGACAGCCCTTTAGACCCATCATTAAGAGAAAATTACATAGATCTGAATAACTGGGGAACACTTCACGGGGTTCAGCAAAGGCAAAGAAAATCTACACTAAAGCTTGTGTTTGATTGTGTCAATAGTGTATTGACGGATCTAGGTGGCTGCGGGTCAGCTACATGCCAAAGAGGAATGTTCCATAGTGATTCCCCTTGCAAGATTCACGATCATACATCATCAACAATTGTGGACAGTGTATGGAACCAAATCAAGGAATGGTTTTGCGGTGAGGTGATGGGTGTTTTTGGATATAACAGCCTGGTTGTGGAGAGGGTAGTGAGTAAAGAGGTAGCGGGGAAGCGTTGGGTCGAACATTTGACAATAGAAATAGAAGATATTCTAAAGGAGATCGAAAATAACTTGCTGGAAGAGCTTGTGCAAGAGGCTGCGGAAGAATGTAACTATCTAAGCAAGATAATTAAATTAAATTAATAAGTTATTTACTTACTAAGGATAACAGCCGTTACATTGTCGTTTTGGAAGCACGGGAAGAGAATATATTGGATCACCAGCCCAACAACATGGATAACCGACCCGCGTCCACGAGTTGCTACTTATAGGATTGGAGGGTATTGCATAGAGCAGACTTGGAAAACAATTTTGCTCTTCTTTGTATTTCATTTCTCCTGTTCTCTTTATCTTTATCTTTCAATGAAACTTTTAGTTCTCTTTTAATACTGCCTTTACTTTATTTGCACCTTTGCTTTTATCTAGTTCGATCCTCTGGTTGGTTACAAATTGATATTTGGTTACAAATTGATATCAGAGCTATTCAATCATCGTCACTAATTGGATGGCAGAAGGCACTCGTTGACGAACGATGGATGAGAAATTATCATCTTATGAGAGTAAATTGATTGCGTTACGTGAAGAGTTGAGCTCTAATAAAGAACAAGCTACCCAGTATCCGGTAGAAATGGCTCTAAGGATGGATGGGTTGAGTCACCGTATTGCTAAAATGGATAATTGTTTCGATAAGCTAAAACGATTGATATCAGGGATGCAACCTTCATCGGAGAAATCAGCCCCAAAGGTGCCCACTCATATCGAGAGAGTTGATATAGAAGACACAACTGAGCAAAAGTTCAATTCTAAATCAGAGGTAATAAATACTACTCACTCTCCTTTCCATTCTACTATTATTCCCCATAATACTATACCTTATATGATGCATCATCCACCAATCTCTATACCATACACACAATCACAGTTGACCCCAATACCTATTCCGGTGTATACACAATCATTTAATACACACACACTACTACATCTGGTATGGATGTTAGAGCGAAAACACGCGCTAATATTCACGCAAGTATACGCGATCGCAAGTAATATAGAATTAATTTTAGTTCATTCCCACAGAGACTCTATCAAGATTAACTTCAATATATGCACTTATGCAACAATGGTATGGTTATTATTTAATGCTAAGATGATAACAAATTGGGAGTGTTTATAACTACGATTAACTAAGAGATTATACTAATTAATATTAACTAAGAGATTAAAAGGATTGATTAACTATATGACACCAACATGAGATTCTAGATTCATTAAATACTTCATTCAATAGCCTTTTTGTTCTTAACCTTAGCATGCAATGGTGATGACACTAATTAGATAACACGAAACTAGTAAACGCCAACTTTCGTTGTACGAATACCCTACTACCAAACATCCACAAAAGAGATAGAAGCTGAATAGACATCAATTATATTGAGACCCTATATGTCTATAGAATTTGACAACATAACGGTTTAATGTGCAAGTTATCTATCTTGATTACATAGGACAAGTAAGATGGTTAAAATTACCTACGAATCATGCGTATCAAATACATGAACCTATGCTAGTATGGCAAGTTCTAAACCTCTAAATTCACTTTCGCTTCATTAGAGATTAACACGCTATCTTATAAGTTCGCGATGCTCGTAAGTCGAATAAGCACAACTAATACTAGAATATCATACAATCACCACACACTAAGGTATCGAAACAAATTAACTAAAGAAATCCATAAGTAAATCCGCTAGAACCCCACGATAACGATTAGCCCATAACCGAACTCATCATCACTGTGGGTTCCGATGAAAGCATAGTATAATAAACTAAGTCTTTATAAATACGAATAATAAAACCAAGTACGTTAAACAAGAGTATAGGTTCAACAAATAAGAAAACTCGCATCCAAGATTACAACTTAAAATAAAGAATCGCAAGAATAAACTAGATCCTCTTCGCCTTGGTTGAATTGTGCTATACGGTCTTTTTACGCCTTCTCCTTAAGCTCTGGTACGTCTTGTTATGAAAAACGATTTTAAGTTATCATTATATAGCAGCCCTGATTAGCAGAGAAGTCCAGAAATCAATCTTCTATTCAAAACAGGATTCTTGAAACCCGGCCTGGTGCGGCCGTGCGCTTCACCAGCGCGGGCGAGCTGTCCTTTTGTTCATCCGGCGCGACCGCGCGCTACTACAGCGCGGGCGCGCTGACCTTCTGGAAAAAAATTATGATTTCTATTTTTCTTGTTGATTTGAGATGGCGATCCACAAACAAACTTCCGGGACACATTCCTAGCACCAATTTAGCACCAAAATAATGCTAAATCTCCTGATTCTTTTAACTATACTTGAAATGCAAAAACACTACAAAAACGCATCATATACATAAGTAACTCGAGTACAAAACACCAATTCAAGCCTTTATAGAGCATTCTAAGTGGACATAAATGCCACTTAACACACCCCCAAACTTGAACCGATGCTTGTCCTCAAGCATAAATAGACTCAAAGAACAAGAAATAAAAATGCATGAATGCAATTTATATGAATGCAACGATCCCCTCAGAATAACTAAACCAACCGACGAGTAACATCTCAACAATGCAGTTATTCGCACAAAAATCAATCAAATCCCACAAATCAACTAACAAGCTAGAAACGTGCGTGTATGCAAATATTTACGGATATACTATCGCAACTAGATTAATAATCATGACTCACTACTCCTCAAGGCAATCCCAAGGTTATAAATAGAATAAAAGCTAAACTCAAAATGACTTATAACACTTCAATTCTTATATCGGAGTTATTATATGGATCATGCTTTTATTCATAACAACACAAATATGCTTATTTGATCGTGCAATGAGTGAGGTCCACAAAAGACTTATACAATAATACCCATGTAGCGAGCGTTAGGTTAGTGGATCTCAAACTATAAAAGCATTAGGTCACTAGGCACAAAGTCCCCTATGAACTTAATAACTCGAGTATTAAAAAGCCCACTCGTGATCAATTATGCACAAACACATATTTTTTTTCTTTTTTTTCTCTTATCTTTTTTTTTTCTTTTTTCTACAAATTTCTGAACGAGTGCGTTTCGCTCCATCTCGCTCAACCCTAGACTACTCATATAAAATGAGCCGGCTACTAGCCATTTGACACCTAACCACAACAACTAGCAATGAAATCCATTTTTTTTAATTTCTAAATATCCATGTTATATTATCATTAAGAGAATATCCTAAATTCTAAATATAAACAAGTGATTAAACCTTGATAAACAAACAAACCATGACCATGATCTAGCCCTCAAGCAACCTATAAGACTTAGTGAATATTAATTGCTTCTAGCATGCAAATCAACTTGATAAGACTTAACATCACTAAACACGACATCACTACACTAGCCTCAATATCACAAATCAATCGAAAAAATAAACTTAAGGGATCATGTTATAATGCACATGAATGAAACTATATGCAACATACTATCATGCAAAATAAAAAAACTACTATCATGCAAAATAAAAAAAACTACATGGCAAATATGCAACTATATGAACTAAACTATCATGAATATGCAAACTATATGAGACACACACAAATATATATTCCGTAACTACTACCGCCAAACTTAAAATATTCACTGTACTCAGTGAAGGTAATAGTAAGGAATCAGGCATACCTACTCAGAATCAGGGTCATCACCCTCATGGGGTGGTGTGTTAGGAGTATCTAGAGGCGGGTACACAGAGTCCTCGCCGAACACTGGCCACTGGATTTCAACTCATGTAGCTCTGAATGCAATCCCCAATGCCTGGGTAAGGTCCTGTGCAAACCGACTATGAATGTCATGCATCGCATCCATCCTCCTCATCAAGCGCCTATATTGCGCTGAACTCAAACCAGTATTATCATGTGCTTCCTGCTGCTGCTACTGCTGCTGCGACCGCGAAGGACCAGCCTCCTCTCCCAACTGAGCTCTCCATGCTATCATGCTCACCTGAGTCGTGCTACCAGCATATGACTGATCAGCTGGACGGCCACCCGGCAAGTGGTCATAAGAATAACCAAGCCCTTTCAGATCAGGCTTACCACCGTACCACTCCTGCATGCTCAACAACGTCGAATTATCAATCGGGGCATTCGGAAGCTGTAGCTGCTCGTGTACGGGCCAATAAACTCCAACCTTCATACACAGATTCGTCACAATGGACGCATAGGGAATAGAACCCATAGTACTACCTCGTAGAAACCTCAAGATACCCTGATAAATCACCATCCCGAGATCCACATAATCTTCCTGAAGAATCCCCCACAATAACTATGCACGCTCCACAGTAACATCATGCACGTGAGAAGATGGCATGATATTGGCACAAATAAAAGAATTCCATGCATGTGCAAATCTGTTCATACACGAGGCAGGAACTGTGGCATACTCGTTTGTGCCCTTCTTAAACTTCCAGTGAGTCTCTGGCACACACAACGTAGCAACTATCAAATCCAAGTAAAAATCATCATCGGTCTTCGCATTCCAATCCTCCTGCTCAGGCTGTCTCTCGGGCTGATTTATCACCCGATGAATCGCCTCCGCACTGTAATCCACCGTCAACCCCCTCACCACAGTAAACCGTTCTTATCCGTCTTTGCATTCGCGTAAAACTCGTGAACCACACTCATAGGCATTGCAGTCGGTGTCTCACAAAAAGCAATCTAACTCATCTCCACAATCATCTCCAACAACTTACCATCCCTCCCCGATGGAAGAAAACCTCGCTCCTTGGCTATGGGCTTCGAAAGCATCCTCGTATACTCCGCCTCAGCCTCCAGAGTTGGAAACCTAGGCCTCACACCACCAACACTAGTAGAATCGGTAGTGCTGCTGCTAACGTGAGTTCGTTGTCTTTTGGGCGCCATTGAAAGTGAATAAGAGAGAATAAGAGATGTGTGTATAAGAAAAATTTGTGTTTGAGAGTTTGAGAAATGATGGAGAAATTTGTGTATAAGTGTATGTATATATAGGAGATTAGGAATTAGTTATAGAAAAGAAGTGGGATTAATGGGAGTAATAGGGGTAATGAAATTGATTTGGAATAGAAATTATGGGAAGTGGAGGAGGGAATTTCGGCTGGGAATTGATTTTGTGTTGAACTCCCAGATTTTCTAGTTTCTTTTGTTTTTTTTCGACTACAAGGATGCAGTGTGGCCGCCCCGCCTGACAGCGCGGGAGCGCCGTGTTACTGGAAAACCAGCGCGGCCGCCCCGTATACCAGCGCGGGCGCGCGCACCTACTGGAAAATCAGCGCGTTCGCCCCGCTTCTCAGCACGGGCGCACCATGCTTCTGTAGTTGAAACTGAATTTTTTTCCTTTTCTGATTTTTTTGTATTTTTCTCCTTGTTTTCTTCTTCCTCTATCTACTAATGTACAACAAACTTGGGTTGCCTCCCAAGAAGCGCTTGTTTTACGTCGTTAACTTGACGTAGAATCTCGAGATCAAGTAGACAATAAAATGGCACTAACCACCTCACGGTTTGTCGTATCCCTATAGTAATGCTTCAACCTCTGTCCATTCACTTTGAACGCTTGGTCTGGATCATTTTCAAAAATCTCCACCGCTTCATGTGGAAACACAGTTTTGATAACAAACGGCCCTGACCACCTCGACTTCAATTTTCCAGGAAAAAGACGAAGACGAGAGTTGAACAAAAGAACTTGTTGCCCCGGCACAAATGATTTGAGCACTAGACCCCTATCGTGCCACCTCTTGAGTTTCTCCTTATACATTTTGTTGTTCTCATACGCTTGAAGTCGAAACTCATCGAGTTTATTTAATTAAAGCATCTTCTTCTTACCAGCTGCATCCAAATCAAGGTTTAACTTCTTCAAAGCCCAATATGCTTTGTGTTCTAGCTCCACAGGCAAATGACACCCCTTACCATAAACCAGCTGAAACGGTGATATACCTAACGGAGTCTTAAATGCTGTTCGATACGTTCAAACAGCTTCATCTAGCTTCAAAGACGAATCCTTGATGGACATACAACTTTCTCTAGAATACGCTTGATCTCTCTGTTAGATACCTCAGCTTGGCCATTAGTCTGAGAATGGTAGGCTGTAGCAATGCGATGATTCACAATATACCTTTGCATCATAGCAGTGAACTTGCGATTGCAGAAATGCGATCCCTCATCACTGATTATGACTCTTGGAGTTCCAAATCTTGTAAATATCTGCTTATGAAGAAAATTAAGAAATAAATTCACATCATTTATCGGCAAAGCCTTGACTTCCACCCATTTCGAGACATAATCAACCGCCAACACGATATACTGATTATAGCAAGATGAGACAAATGGCCCCATAAAGTCAATTCCCCAAACATCGAAGACTTCAACCTCGAGAAGCACATTAAGAGGCATCTCATCCCTCTTCGACATATTATCCACACGCTGGCAGAGATCACACTTTAAAATAAACTGATGCGCATCCGTAAATAATATAGGCTAGAAGAATCCCGCTTGAAGGATACGAGATGTTGTCTTCTCTCCATCATAGTGGCCTCTAAAAATAGTCGAATGACATTCTCGCAAGATACCCTCCATCTCGCTGTACGGAATACATCTCCTGATGATCTGGTCAGCTCTTTGCCTAAAAAAATGGCTCATCCCATACGTACCACTTCACCTCATGAAGAAACTTCTTCCTTTAAGCAGAAGACAAGTCTGGAGGCATAATATTACTCACAAGGTAGTTCATAATGTCTGCAAACCACGATTCTTCTTCTTGCACTCCAAACAACTGCTCATCGGGAAAAGACTCATTTATCAATGTCTTATCCTGTGAAGTCACACTCAGATCTTTCAAACGAGAGAGATGATCAGCAACTTGATTCTCAGTACATTTCCTATCCTTGATCTCTAACTCAAATTCCTGAAGTAAAAGAACCCATCAAATCAATCTAGGCTTCGAGTCCTTCTTCGAGACGAGATAGCAAATAGCAACGTGATCAGTGAAAACTGTCACCTTCGTCCCAAGCAAATAAGATCGAAACTTCTCAAAACCATAGACAATTGCCAATAGCTCTTTTTCAGTAGTAGTATAGTTTAGTTGAGCACCATTGAGGGTCTTACTAGCATAGTAGACCACATGAAATATATTTTTCTTTCTCTGCCCAAGAACTGCTCCAACTGTATAGATACTTGCATCGCACATCATCTCAAAAGGCTAATTCCAATCAGGTGCAGTTATGACAGGTGCCATGATTAAATTCTTCTTTAAGATCTCAAAGTAGCAAGGAACTTGTCATCAAACTTGAAAGGAACATCTTTCTATAGAAGGTTGCACAAGGGTTTAGAGATTTTCGAAAAGTCCTTGATGAACCGCCTATAGAAACCCGCATGACCAAGAAAGCTGCGGACTCCCTTAACAGAAATTGGTGGAGGAAGGTTTTCAATAACCCCCACCTTGGCTTTATCCACTTCAAGACCCTTAATAGAGACCTTGTGCCCTAGAATAATGCCCTGTCACACCATAAAGTAACATTTCTCCCAGTTGAGAACCAGATTGTTCTCAACACACCTTTTAAGAACGATACCAAGATTTTGCAAGCACTCGTCAAAAGAATCACCGAACGTAGAGAAATCATCCATAAACACCTCCACATTCTGACCAATCATATGAGAGAAGATAGCCATCATGCATCTCTGAAATGTGGCAGGTGCTCCACACAAAACCAAAAGAAAATCTTCTGAAGACAAAAGTACCAAACGGACAAGTGAAGGTAGTCTTTTCCTGATCTTCTGGAACGATACAAATCTGATTATAACCCGAATAGCCATCCAGAAGACAATAGTACTAATGCCCAACCAACCTGTCAAACATCTGATCAATAAAAGGAAGAGGGAAGTGATCCTTCCTTGTGGCCTTGTTCAGCTTCCTGTAATCCATGCAAACTCTCCATCCCGTGACTGTTCGAGTAGGAATGAGCTCATTTTTCTCATTAGCAACAACTGTGATGCGTTCTTTCTTCGGCACTCACTGAACTGGACTCACCCACAAACTGTCAGAAATAGGGTAGATGATCCATGCATCTAGCCAGTTGAGAATTTTCTTCTTCACAACCTCTTTCATTATCGGATTGAGCCTTCTCAACTGCTCCACAATTGGCTTGCTTCATTCCTCTAGCAGAACTTTGTGCATACAATAAGAAGGGTTGATTCCCTTAATATCTGCTATAGTCCATCCAATTATCGATTTGAACTCTCTCAGAATTCTCAAAAGCTTTTCCTCATCACTATCTGAAAGGTCAGATGCAATAATAACAGGAAAAGTAGATGCATCACCTAAAAATGCATACCTTAAGTGTTCAGCCAATGGTTTAAGCTCGAGTGTAGGAGCTTCCTCAATAGAAGGCTTGAGTCGCCCCTCATTATTTTTCAATTCTGACATTCCAAGAGATTCAAAAGGCATATCCAGCCTTCTCTTCCAAGGAGAAGCTTCAGATATTGCAACTGCTCATCACCTTCGTCATCTTCGCTATCTGAAAAATCTCCAACAAGGCCTTCTCTAAGGCATCATACCTTAACATTTGATCAAGTTCTGAAGTAACCACAGAATCAACCAACTCCACTTTTAAGCACTCCTCATTTCAGTAGGGAATTTCATGGCATTGAACACAGTAAAAGTCACATCCTGATCCAGCATTCGCATAGTAAGCTCACCCTTCTGCACATCTATCAAGGTTCGGCCAGTAGCCAAGAATGGTCTTCCCAAGATTATGGGAATCTTCTTATCCTCCTCGAAATCAAGAATCACAAATTTAACAAGAAAGATGAGTTTGTCCACTTTGACCAATACATCCTGCACATTCTCGTGGATATGTAATAGAGCGATTGGCCAACTGCAAGGACATATAAGTATGCTTTGGATCAGGTAAATCCGACTTTTTGAAGACAGACAAGGGCATCAGATTGATGCTAGCTCCCAAATCACACAAACACTTGTCGAATGATAAGTTTCCAATATTGCAAGGAATAGTGAAGCTTCCAGGATCTTTAAGCTTCGGAGGAAAAATATGTTGCAGCATAACACTGCATTCCTCCGTAAGAGCAACTGTCTCTAAGCCATCAAGCTTCACTTTCCGAGAGAGAATACCTTTCATAAACTTCGCATAACTAGGCATCTATTCAAGAGTTTCAGCGAAAGGTATGTTAATATGAAGTTTCTTGAACACCTCTAAAAACTTCTTGAACTTCTTATCCAATTTTTTCTTCTGCAGCCTCTTAGGAAAAGGAAGTGGAGGATAAATCCGTTTCTCCCCTGTATTACCCTCAGGAGGAGTGTGTTCTATAGTAGTCTTCCTCGGTTCCACTTCTACTTCCTTCTGCACTTCTTCTCAGCCACAGTTTTTTCTTCCGAAACTTGAGATTTTTCGGGATTTGCAACTTTTCCAGACCTCAATGTGATTGCCTTAATCTGCTCTTTAGCTTCCTTCTTTCCTGGAACTTCTGTGTCACTAGGTAGTGAACCGGGTTGACGATTCAGCAAGGCATTGCCATTCTGCCCAATTTGATTCTCCAAGGTCTTGATAGACACCGCTTGGCTCTTGCACATGAGCCTCAACTCCTCCAATTCAGATTTTTCATTATATTGTTACAGCTGGAGTTGTTGTCATGGTGCATATTGCGGTTGCTGAAAACCATTAGGGTTGTATTGCTTTACTGCATACTGTTGATAAGGCTGTTGTACCGCATTTTGAGTATTGCTCCAGCTGAAGTTAGGATGATTGCGGTTGTTGGGATGATAGGTGGATGGAACAGGCTGCTGCGACCTCTGAAAGTTGCTCACAAACTGAGCTGATTCAGTAGAAATAGCACACTGCTCTGTCTCATGGGCACCAGCACAAAACTCACATACACTAGTGATCTGATTAACTCCATAATTATCCAAAGAATCCACCTTCATCGTCAAAGTCTTAAGCTGAGCAGCTATAGCAGTAGTTGCATCTACCTCCAGAATTCCTGCTACCTTGCCTTGAGTTAGTCTCTGAGAAGGATTCTGGTATTCATTAGCAGCCATCGGTTCAATCAATTTATAAGCTTCATCGTAGCTTTTAGCCTACAAGGCTCCACCTGATGCTACATCAAGCATGGGTCTAGAAGTTGCACCCACACCGTTATAGAAACAGTTAATGATCATCTAGTCAGGCATCCCATGGTGAGGTCACTTCCTAAGCATCTCCTTATATCGCTCATAAGCCTCACACAAAGACTCTCCAGACTATTGCGCAAATTAAGTAAGAGCATTCCTGATTGCAGCAGTCTTCGCCATAGGAAAGAACTTAGTAAGGAACTTTTGAGCAAGTTCTTCCCATTTGGTAATAGATCCTGGTGGTAGAGAATGTAACCAGCTCTTAGCTTTATCCCTCAGAGAAAACGGGAAAAGCCTTAGCTTAATAGCATCTTCAGTAACATTGTTGAATTTAAAAGTGTCACAGATCTCGATGAAATCTCTAATATACATGTTGGGATCTTCCGTTGGAGAACACCTAAACCGAACTGACTTCTGTATCATCTGAATCGTGCTAGCTTTGATTTCAAAAGTGTTAGCTGCAATGGCTGGTCGGACAATTCTAGACTGAATATCATTGATCTTCGGCTGAGAATAATCCATTAAAGCCTTTGTATTCGCTTTTGGTTCACCCATTGCCACAAGAGCTTCTTCTTCTTTCTCAACTAAGATTTCTTCTTCAACTTTCTCCTCTACAAGAACTTCTTCTACTACTTCCTCCTCTGCTTTTTCCAGTATTCTCTTTCTAAGTTGAGAACGCGTTAGCATACACGCTCTCAAGAGTACCTGAAAAAACAACAAACAAGTAAGTAAAATATCCGAGTCAATGAACTTTAACAAACACTAATGTCAAGCACATAAACTAAAAATAACCACGAGTCCCCGGCAGCGGCGCCAAAAACTTGTTAGGTCGAAAACACGTGTTAATATTCACGCAAGTATACGCGATCGCAAGTAATATATAATTAATTCTAGTTCGTTCCCACAGAGACTCTATTAAGATTAACTTCAATTTATGCACTTATGTACCAATGGTATGGTTATTATTCAATGCTAAGATGATAATAAATTGGGAGTGTTTATAACTACGATTAACTAAGAGATTATACTAATTAATATTAACTAAGAGATTAAAAGGATTGATTAACTATATGACACCAACATGGGATCTTAGCTTCATTAAATACTTCATTCAATAGCCTTTTTGTTCTTAACCTTAGCATGCAATGGTGATGACACTACTCAGATAACACGAAACTAGTAAACGCCAACTTTCGTTGTACGAATACCCTACTACAAGATATCCACAAAAAAGATAGAAGCTGAATAGACACCAATTATATTGAGACCCTATATGTCTATAGATTTTGACAACATAACGGTTTAATGTGCAAGTTATCTATCTTGATTACATAGGGCAAGTAAGATGGTTAAAATTACCTACGAATCATGTATATCAAATACATGAACCTATGCTAGCATGGCAAGTTCTAAACCTCTAAATTCACTTTCACTTCATTAGAGATTAACACGCTATCTTATAAGTTCGTGACGCTCGTAAGACGAATAAGCACAACCAATACTAGAATATCATACAATCACCACACACTAAGGTATCGAAATAAATTAACTAAAGAAATCCATAATTAAATCCGCTAGAACCCCAAGATAACGATTAGCCCATAACCGAACTCATCATCACTGTGGGTTCCGATGAAAGCATGGTATAATAAAATAAGTCTTTATAAATATGAATAATAAAACCAAGTACGTTAAACAAGAGTATAGGTTCAACAAATAAGAAAACTAGCATCCAAGATTATAACTTATAACAAAGAATCACAAGAATAAACTAGATCCTCTTTGCCTTGGTTGAATTGTGCTATACGGTCTGCTTACGCCTTCTCCTTAAGCTCTGATACGTCTTGTTATGAAAAACGATCTTAAGTTATCATTATATAGCAGCCCTGATTAGCAGAGAAGTCCAGAAATCAATCTTCTATTCAAAACAGGATTCTTGAAACCCGTCCTGGTGCGGCCGCGTGCTTCACCAGCATGGGCGCGCTGTCCTTTTGTTCATCTGGCGCGGGCGCGCGCTACTACAGCGCGAGTGCGCTGACCTTCTGGAAAAAATCTGATTTCTGTTTTTTCTTGCTGATTTGAGATGGCGATCCACGAGCAAACTTCCTGGACACATTCCTAGCACCAATTTAGCACAAAATAAATGCTAAATCTCCTGATTCTTTCAACTATACCAAAAATGAAAAAATATTACAAAACGCATCAAATGCACAAGTGGACATAAATCAGGAGATTCTTAGTGGACATAAATGCCACTTAACAATGGTATAGTTGTTAATCCACTCAGCTCCGTACTCAACCATTCCTCAACCCACAACTCATGTTGTAAGCCAAGGGAGTAATCACCAAGCATTCATTCCACCATTTAACCCATTCATTTATCAAAACCACAGTCAATCTATGCATTACTCTAATTCACCCCCAAGTCCTTATGGACAGTATCATCATGCCATGTTTAATTTAACCCCAAAATAGAGTTTCCCCATTTTGATGGTAGTGACCCCAAAGGTTGGGTAATTAAGGCGGAGCAGTACTTTGATTTTGTGAATATAGAATAAGGGAAGAGGGTTAAAATGGCTAGCTTGCACTTTGAGAGTAAGGCCACTGTTTGGTTTCAGTATTATCAATCTAGTAGGGGTATAATTAATTGGAAGGTGTTTGTGAATGATGTAATTACCAGGTTTGAGAACACTGATAACAGAGATGGCCAAGAGTTATTTAACAAGCTCAAACAAACTTCTATTATTTCAGACTACGAGGACAATTTTGAAGAGCTCAGGGCTCTGGTTATAGCCAGGAATAAGGGGTTTAGTGAAGACTATTTTGTGTCTAGCTTTATTAGTGGTCTAAAAGAATCAATTAAAGGCACAGTTCGAATGTTCAGACCCCAGACACTACTAGACGCTGTATTTCTGGCCAAACAAGAAGAAGTCAGGGGCCATAAATCACATTCTACTTATGATGCTAAGCCTAGTATAAGAGCCTCACAACCTTTCACCCCTGTAGTTAAAAACAATCCATAGCCAATCAGAAAATGGAGTGGATTGGGAAATGGTATTATTAATCTAAGATCCACGTTGAATAGTAAAGAGATACTGGAAAGGAGAGAAAAGGGCCAATGTTTCCATTGTGATGCTCCATATCATCCGGGACAATAATGTAAATCTAAACTCTTTATGTTAATTGGAGAAGAGCAAGTACTAGAAGAGGTAACTAAGGTTCACAACTTGGTAAGTGAGATGGAAAAAGCGCTTCACAACCCTGATTTACCTGGTGAAATTTCACTAAATGCTCTATCTAGGAACAACTCATCCAGCACCATTAGCCTACAGGGTAAGTTCAAAGGAAGGAAGCTGAACATTCTAGTAGATAGTGGGTCTACCCACAACTTTATTGATGGAGGCATTGCTATACAAATGGGAGTGTTAACGAAAATGAAGGCACCTTTGATTATCATTGTCGCTGATGGAACAAAAGTATTGGTGGACACCATCTGCAAGTAGCTACAGTATGAAGTACAAGGATTTAAATTTGCTACTGATATGAGGCCCTTCCAATTGGGCGGTTCTGATGTAATTTTAGGCGTTGACTGGCTTAAACATTATAGCTCAGTGACTTTTGATTTCAACAAATGTTCTCTAACTATTTTAAAGGAAGGCCAACCTGTCACCTTATAGGGCATAATCCCTGACAGCTCACTGCAGTTCATTACTGGGAAAAAGCTTAGTAAATTGTTGAAATCTAGCAAAGGCATTATTCAGGGTTGTATCTGTATGATAACAGGTCACCAGCTAGACAATAATCTCACAATTGGAAATGATAGTCCACCTGCAGTGAATGCTCTCTTACAGAAGTATCAACAAGTCTTTGAAGTACCTACAGGACTACCTCCTCCTAGACATCATGATCACAAAATTCCTTTGTTAGAGGGCAGTCAACCAATAAACCAGAGATGCTATAGGGTACCATATATACCAAGGCGGAGATTGAAAAGCAAGTAAAGAAAATGCTCCAATCTGGTATTATTCAAGAAAGTTCTAGCCCATTTTCTTCACCTGTCATTTTGGTTAAAAATAAAGATGGGACATGGAGGATGTGTGTTGATTATAGGAAGGTGAATGATATCACAATCAAGAATAAGTATCTGATTCCTCTGATTGATGAATTATTGGATGAACTTAAGGGAGCAAGCTGGTTTACCAAGATGGATCTCCGATCAGGTTACCATCAAATTAGGGTGGCTCAAGAGGATATTTATAAAAATATTTCAAAACTCATCAAGGTTTATATGAGTTTAAGGTGATGCCTTTCGGGCTCACAAACGCTCCGGCCTCATTTTAATCCCTGATGAACAGTGTGTTTAAAGAGCAGCTCAGAAAATCAGTTCTAGTCTTTTTTTGATGATATATTAATTTACAGCAGAACCTTTGAGGACCACCTATTACACCTGGAACAAGTACTTCAACTCATGACAGATCATCATTTATTTGCTAAAGCAAGTAAATGTATGTTTACTAAGAAGCAACTGGAGTATTTGGGTCGTATCATTTCCACTCAAGGTGTGTCCACTGACCCTAAGAAGATCCTTGCACTGAAGAACTGGCAAGTTCCTCGAAATGTGAAATAATTAAGAGGATTTTTGGGTCTCGCGGGTTATTATAGAAGATTTATCAAGGGATATGGAGCTATAAGCAGACCTTTAACTCAGTTGTTGCGAAAAGACATGTTTTCTTGGGATAATGCAGCAATAGTGGCCTTCAATTCCTTGAAGAATGCTATAATGTTAGAATTACCAGACTATAGCCTTCCTTTTGAATTGGACAAATATGCTACTAGAAGTGGTGTTGGGGCAGTCCTAATGTAAAAGGGCAGGCCATTGGCATTTCTAAGTAAGAGCTTAACTAAAAGACAACGGGGCTTATCAACATATGAAAAGGAGTTGTTGGCACTAGTGATGGCAACTCATAAGTGGCATACCTATCTCCAAGGCCACCATTTTATTATAAGAATAGATCATCAAAGCCTGAAATACTTGTTGGAACAAAGGTTATCTACATTACTATAACATAAATGGCTTGCTAAGGATTATGAGATAATTTATAAGAAAGGTAAGGAAAATGTGATTGCAGATGCATTATCCAGATTGCCAGAGTACAAACAATGCACCATACACGAGATTTCTGTTGTGCAACCTACATGGCTTAAAGAGGTGATTAACAATTATGTACTCGATGAGGATTCTCAAAAAATAATTACTAGTATAGCTGTTCAAGACCCCCAGTATGCTGTATACACCCTTTCAAAAGGTCTGATTAATAAGGAAGAAAAGATTTATATTAGTAGCCAGGGAGACTCCAGGAATCTGATCATGTGGGAGATGCATGATAGTCCTTATGGTGGGCACTCGAGCCAGGAGACTACTTGGAAGAAAGTAGTGCAGTTTTTCTACTGGCTAGGAGTTAAAAAAGATGTGATGACATATGTGGCTGCTTGTGATCTTTGTCGAAGAATTAAATGAGGTAATCACCTACCTGGTGGGTTGTTACAGCCACTGCCTGTACCAGTTCAAGTATGGGAGGATATATCATTAGATTTTATTGAAGGCCTTCCAAACTGTGGTGACAAGGACTGCATCATGGTTGTTGTAGACAGATTAACTAAGATGGGTCATTTCATTCCTTTATTCCATCCTTTCACTTCCACTACAGTTGCTCAAGCATTCTTGGACAACATATATAAATTGCTTGGCATGCCTAAAACTATGGTGTCTGACAGGGATAAATTGTTTACTAGCAATTTTTTAAAGGATCTCTTCAACTCGGTGGGTACCAGATTGCATATGAGTACTTCTTACCACCCTCAAACAGATGGCCAAACAGAGCGTCTAAACAGATGTGTGGAGCAGTTGTTGAGGGCCATGGTAGGGAATCGACCAAAATCTTGGGTGAAGTGGTTGGTGTAATATCCGGGATATATCGTGTAATTATTTTTGTTATTATATAATTATTATGTGTGTTCAGTATCTATCCTGTGAGCTAATTGTTAAGTGTTATCTGTACTTAAATATTTAAAAATAATATTAATTGAGTATTTTAATTTTTATATGTCCAAAATAAAATATAGATAATTGTCATATCTTCCTAATTATTTTTATGTTGGTTTATGGATTTATAAGAATCATATGAAATTTCTAAAATCTTTTTTCGGGTAATTAAAGTCTATTTTATAAAAACGGGAACCAACCGACGTCACCCGTTGTTACATTTTTGGAACCCGAAACTCTTTCGAGAACTCCTTCCTAACCTAATTGTAATATTCCGAGCATATTCCATGTTTCGATTTTTTCGATCCGGCGTACGGTTTGTCCTGCGCGGGTCCCGGCGCAACATTTTCGATACAATATTCGTTTCGGTAAATCAATAAAACCCGTATTTTCGATAAACGGGAGATTTTTATTAAACTATCCCAATTATCACTTCGTAGTACGTGTAACCAGGCGCTGAGACCAAGACCGCAGTACAAATTGTACTGATTTGGATAATTATCCCGAAAACCGATACCGTTTGGATCAGTTTTTACAAATAAACGTACCGTTTTATATCCGGAATGATCCAACGGGATACTAATTTTGTGTAATTATAAATAGCCTTTTACCGTATTTTATTTCGTATCAAAATCATTTGCAGATAGTTAATTCTATAATTTTCAGAGAAAAACCCTAATTACATAAACTGTTCTAAGAATCAAACAGCAAAACGAAGGCGTTACCGATCTCTGTTTTCAAAGCTTGAGTAACCAAAACGAAGGATTTGAAGTGTTCTATCAGATTCTGAGCTTTGTTTCACTGCAGAAATCAAGGTTATTTTTCTAAAAATTTATTTATTTTCGAATTTATTTTATTAAAAATATGAATTTTTGTTCGGATGATTGTTTGTATGATTTGATGATTTCATGTTGTAGAGCTTGTTTTCCTGATGATTTTCATATGTCATACGTCTGATTTGGAGTTCAATAACATGCTCAAAACTGGGTTTAATTTTCGAATTTCAAAATTAGGTTTTATAACCCGTATTAATGTTCTTAATTGAAATTTGGGGGTTTCTTATTCTGTGATAGATTGATGTTGTGTTATGGTGGGTTGTGTTCTCTGTGAAATTTGCAATCTAGTCGTATAAGTTTCATGAACCAACGAGGTCTGTAGAGAAGGGAGTTGTGTTTTGAAGTTTTCCGATGTTCGCCGGAAACTGGAAAACTTCACGGCCAAATTCCGGCCAACTCAGGGATTGTTGGGTTGTTTTGATTGCATGATTGTATTCCTGGTAATTTGTAGATGTGATCTGGAGCTTGTGGTAAGGTGAGGAGGTCGGAATCGTGTTCTCCGGCGAACCCGACTGTTTTCCGGCGAAGGACTGGAAAATTACAGTTTAGTACCCCAACTTTTGAAAACGATGCAGTTTGGTCCCTGTAGTTTCCAGAGTTTGCAAAAGTTGGATTCCTGTTTTAAAAATGTTTAAAAATCATATTTCCTATTTATTTTTATTATAAAAAATCATTTTTAATTTCTGAAAATTCTAAAAATTATTATTTTAATTCTGAAAATTATTTTTAATTCACAAATAAATCTAAATTAATTAGTTAATTAATTTCAGTTAATTTCTAATTGATTAATTGGTCAATTAATTCGAAAATTAATTGATTAATTAATTTAATTAATTATTAATTGATTTTAATTAATTATTTAATTAGATTTAATTATTTACAAATGATTTAAAAATTCTGAAAAATAGTTTCGAGTTTTAAAATATTATTCTAAATTATTTCCAAGGCTCGATAATTATTCTAAAATTATTTCGGAACTAGAATTGGCCAACCGAACCCTGTTTATTAACTCAAAATTGATCCAACGACCCGTTTTAATTCCGAAAAATGTTTTAAAAATCATTTTAAATACCAGAAAGCCTATTTATGACTCGAGACTTCTTTATAAATAATATATCATTGATTACGTGATGTATTATGTGCTATATGTGACTTGTTAATTGACTATCGATCTATATATTCGGTGTTTACTTGATTATTGCATAACTTTCAATCCGTTAATCGGATTTGGGTAAAACGAAGGGTAGATAGAAGTATGTGTTGAATAGAATTCTATGAGTAAATTATTGATAGATGCTTATGATATATGAGCAGAAGAGGCAAGACGTAGGAAAGGGAAACAGATAGTTGAGGAGTAAGACGCTTGTGATTGGAAGCGAGTGCAGTGTAGTAAGCTAATATCAGGTAAGTGTTCTGAACTTTCTCGAGATATTGTAGTATTTGATAGTCAGATTGATATTGCAAGTGCTTTGAAGCACTGAAACCTAAACTCTGATTCCAGTTATTGTTCTTGAGCCATAAACCTTATTCTTTCTTAGACCGTTGATTGTTGTATACCCAAACACGAACCTCAAGTATACGATACTATTCCACAAATACATGCAAACAAAATCCCAACCACTGAACTGAATTACTTGTACATTCAATCATTGGATCCTATGCATTGAAAGCCCAAATCTTTGAAACCCTGAAATGTTGATTCCTTTGTTATCCAATTCTTTCATTGCCCAGCATCCAAGCTTTTAAATTGCCTTATTGATCCTTACAAGAATTGAAACCCTTTCATTGTTAAACATTTATTGTTGATAATGATTTCGGTTAATTGTTTATTATTGCATATTCTGTTATTATGTTAGAATTGGATTGGTTTTTATAAAATTGTGGACCAGATTCGTGGTCAGACCATATAATGGTCAAGTTAGGCCAATGTGTGCCTTGGATCCAGTAGTTAGAGCAATGCTGTGTGCCTTGCTCGGGGTTAGTGCGTGACTGATCAGTAGCCTAACCTTGGTTTTTAAATTAAAAGTATAATATCCAATTCTAAATCATAATCCAATGTTCACTTGATATCATAATCATATTCACCTGATGATCATTATTCTCAGTTTTGTCATTTTGACTTGCTGAGCTAGTTAGCTCATTTGTACGATGTTGTTTATATTCTTTCCAGTTAAAAAAGAACCAGTTGGTAGCAAGGATCCCCAGTCCAGCGCAAGAGCTAGGGGTTTAGGTTGAGAAAGCTGAGCTAGTAGGCTTCTTTTGGGATAATTTAAGTTTGTAAAAGTTTGTAATAATGTTTAATACTTAGTTTGAGTTTGAAATAGTTGGGATTTGAACAGTTTGTAATATATTAGTGTGTTTGGATTGTGTGCATACTTTAACCTGTTGCGGTCCGTGGTGGTTGGTAAGTAGGGTCACTGCATATATTATTATTATCTTTATTATTGTTATAAGCAGGTTATAATTAAGGTGTGTGTGTGGACCCCAAACTTCTGACCCGGGTTTGGAGGGCGCCACAGGTTTGGTATCAGAGCTACAGGTTATAAGTCACTGACACAAGCCTAGGTTGACGGGAATGGGTAGAGGGATAGGATTAGAAGTAAGGTATAGGATGATAGAACGTCGAGAGGTTGAGTGTTATGGTATAACTGGTATTAGTATAGTTTGCGTCGTGGTACGAGATTCTTATATTACGATATGATTTCAGATAGCAGAGATGGCCGACTCTTTTATTCCCGTATCAGCTGATCACTCAGAGTCTTCAGTTAGAGTACCAGCATCGGATCCACGTCCTGTTATTCCACCAGCATTGGCTATTCTACCTCCACCGGTGTTGCAGAACGTACCATTGCAGGCTATTCCACCTCCAGGCACGAGGCCACCTGTTAGAGGACCCCCACCAGCTGATTCAGATTCCACTGGGCATTCAGTAGCGAGTGCCCCATTCCAGTCTATATTGCCCCCAGTTCCTTATTACCGTTATGAGGCTCTTCTATTGGAGCGTGATTCCTTGTTGGCTCAGATTAGAGAGTTACAACATATCATCAGGACTACAGATATTGATCGTGGTGTGAGGGAGCTTCGAGAGGAGATTCATGTGACACGGAGGGTTCTTGAGGCTAGGCTACATGGAGCTACACTACCTGGCAGAGGCCCTGATGCACTGCTGGGCTGGGCTACTGAGGTGATGGAGGACTTTGAGAGGCTGGCAGGACCAGAGTTTCCTTGGAACTGAGTTAGAGATTCTGAGATGGAGATGTTGAGCAGTGTTGTTATGATTATGTAGTATGTATAGTAGTGTGTAGTGTGTATCAGTAGACTCTTGAGTTGTATTTATAGACTAGCGATGCCGACTAGTGAGTAGGTTGTTGTACCCTTTTTTGCTTTTACTTTTGAAGCGTCTTTACGCTTGTACTACCTAAAACTTTTGATCTATATATATCAGTACCTTTTTCCTTTCCAACACTGTCATTTACTTTATTGCACCTGTTTTACTTTACCCTATTTATTGTACCAGTATACCCTGTGATACCATGTACCCTGTTTTCCATAACTGTTTATATTCTGTAAAGAAGCATGTAATTTACTTAGTTACAACTGTTTTCAAAAAGAGATATTCCTATTTTACAAAACTTTTCTTTTATATAAAGATTTGATTCAAAAGCTAAATAAATTGATTGATTCTTTACAGAAAATGCCTCCTAGAAGAAATACCCGCACCAACACCCAGAATGAAGAAACCAACAATAATAACCAAGATGATACAAACCAGAATGTGAACCCAGGACCCATGGACCCAGCAATAGCCCAGATTCTTCAAATCTTGGCCCAACAAACAGTTCACCTGGCACAACAACAGCAGAGACAGACCAATCCCCAGGTAACTTTCAAAACTTTTCAGGCAGTAAACCCACCAGAATTCAAGGGTTCCTTAGAACCAATTGAAGCAAATGTGTGGCTAAAGGAAATAGAGAAGGCATTTGCCTTGGTAAAAGTGAAAGAGGAGCAGAAGGTTGAATTTGCAAGTTACTATCTGAAGAATGAGGCCACCTATTGGTGGGAAATGGTGAAGACATTGGAAAGCACAGATGTTATTACTTGGGAAAGGTTTAAGGAATTGTTTTTAGAAAAGTATTTTCCTCAGTTTGTTCAGGATCAAATGGAGCTGAAGTTTGTAGAATTAAAGCAAGGGAACATGTCGGTAACAGATTATGAGGGGAAGCTTGAGGAATTGTCAAGGTATGTGCCGTCGTATGTTGATACTGATAGAAAGAAAGCTAAGAGATTCCAGCAAGGCTTGAAGCCATGGATCAGAGGGAAGGTAGCTATTTTTGAATTGGATATCTATGCCGGGGTTGTACACAAAGCTATGATCGCAGAGACAGAGAGTGAGATGTTCCAGAAAGAAAAGGAAAGCAAGAAAAGGAAGTTGAGGGAAGTGAGGATCAGTCACAAACAGGGAAGTTTCCAAATTTTAAGAAGGGCAAGTTTCAGCCAGGGAGAAATTTTAGTTTCAGGAGACAAAATGCAGGAGACGGAGGCCAGGGCAATCGTCCAGCTAATGTGAATCAGCCGAATCAGTTGAGATTAACTTTTCCAAATTGTCAAGTATGTGGAAAGAAGCATGGAGGAGTTTGTAACAAGTTGAATGTGGTATGTTTTAAATGCAACCAGAAAGGGCACTACTCGAGGGAGTGCCGAAATCAGCCAGCAAGAGAGCCAACAAATAAGGATCAGCCTATCCGGAATCCAGCAGTGAAGGTTCCAGCCATTGGATTTACATGCTTTAAATGTGGGAAGCCAGGACATATGGCCAGGGATTGCAAGACACCAGCCTCAGTCAGTAATGCATTGAGGATTATGGGATCTACTCCAACAGTGAATGAGACTCCGAGGGCTAGAGTTTTTGACATGTCGGTGAAGGATGCGATCCAGGATACGGATGTCGTGGCAAGTACGCTTAATGTGAATTCTTTATGTGCCAAAGTGTTAATAGATTCGGGAGCAACTCGATCGTTTGTTTCACAAGATTTTGGTAGTAAGTTAAATTGTCCAGTTGGGTATTTAAATGAAATAATGACTGTGGAATTAGCAAATCAAGAACGTGTAACTGTTAACCAAGTTTGTGGGAATTGTGAGATTGAGATTTCTGGTAGTAAGTTTTGTGTAGATTTGATACCATTTAAGTTAGGAGAATTTGACGTTATATTAGGGATGGATTGGTTATCTAAGCACGATGCCCAGATAGATTGTCGAAATAAGAAGGTAATGGTGAAGACGCCTGACGATAAGATAGTAACGTTCAAGGGACAGAAGCAGGTAAATAAGTTCTTAACGATGATTCAAGCCAAGAAGTTACTACGACAAGGATGTGAGCATTTCGTAGCATATGTGATTGACAGAAGTCAGGAGCCAGCAAAACTTGAAGATATTCCAGTTGTGAAGGAATTTCGAGACGTGTTTCCCGACGAGTTACGAGGACTTTCTCCAGATAGAGAAATTGAATTTGCAATCGACTTAGCACCTGAAACCGAACCAGTATCCAAGGCCCCGTATAGAATGGCGCCCGTTGAAATGAAAGAGTTAGCAAAGCAATTACAAGAGCTGTTAGAGAAAGGAGTAATCAGACCCAGCGGATCCCCGTGGGGTGCACCGGTATTATTTGTTAAGAAAAAAAGATGGAAGTATGAGACTGTGCATCGACTATAGGGAGCTCAACAAGCTTACGATCAAGAACAAGTATCCGTTACCCAGAATTGATGATTTATTTGACCAATTGAAGGGAGCCAAGTATTTCTCCAAAATCGATTTAAGATCGGGAAATCATCAACTGAAGATCAAACCAGAAGATATACCAAAGACAGCTTTCAGAACAAGGTATGGGCATTATGAATTTCTAGTAATGTCTTTTGGATTGACCAACGCCCCAGCAGCATTTATGGACCTAATGAACAGAATTTTCAAGGAATATTTGGATAAGTTCATTATTGTGTTTATAGATGATATTTTAATTTATTCAAAGACGGAAGAGGATCATGAGGAACATTTAAGGACAGCTTTGGAGATTTTAAGGAAAAAGAAGTTATATGCTAAATTGTCGAAGTGTGAGTTTTGGCTACAAGAAGTTCAGTTCTTAGGACACATAATCAGTAATGAAGGGATCAAAGTGGACCCGACAAAGATCGAGGCAATTACGAATTGGGAAAGACCGAGAACACCCACTGAGGTAAGAAGTTTCTTGGGATTGGCAGGATATTATCAACGATTCGTTCAGAATTTCTCAAGAATTGCAACACCATTGACAAAGCTTACACGAAAGAATGAAAAGTTTATATGGAATGACAAGTGCGAAGAAAGTTTTCAGGAATTAAAGCGGAGATTAATCACAACACCTGTTTTGTCACTTCCAGACGATCAAGGGAATTTCGTAATTTATAGCGATGCTTCTTACAAAGGATTAGGATGTGTTCTTATGCAGCACGACAAGGTGATTGCGTATGCGTCAAGGCAATTGAAACCACACGAACAGAAGTACCCTACTCATGATTTGGAGTTAGCAGCTATAGTTTTCGCTTTGAAGATTTGGAGACATTATTTGTATGGAGAAAAGTGTGAGATTTTCACGGATCATAAAAGTTTGAAATATATATTTACCCAGAAGGAACTTAATATGAGACAAAGGAGATGGTTAGAATTGATCAAGGATTATGATTGCTCGATTAATTATCATCCCGGTAAAGCGAACGTTGTAGCAGATGCGTTAAGTCGGAAGGAAAGGTTAAATATGTTATCCGTACCTGAAGAGATATATAAAGAATTTTAAAAATTGGAATTGGAGATTAGAATTTGCAAGCCTGAGGAAGCAAAAGTGTACGATATGATTTTCCAACCGGAGTTATTGGAGAAAATAAAGAAATGCCAGAAAGAGGTAATGGATCAAGATATAAATAGTTTGGTAGGTGAGGAATTATGCACGCAACAAGATGATCAAGGTATTCTTAGGTTTTCTTCACGAATTTGGATTCCACCAGTAACGGAGCTGAAAAATGAAATTTTACAAGAGGCACATAGTTCAAGATATTCCATCCATCTAGGGAGTACCAAAATGTACAGAGATTTAAAGAAGAATTATTGGTGGCCAGATATGAAGAGGGAAATTGCGGAATGGGTTAGCAAATGTTATACCTGTCAGAGAGTTAAAGCAGAGCATCAGAGACCAAGCGGATTACTACAACCATTGGAGATTCCAGAGTGGAAGTGGGAACATATTACCATGGATTTCATAGTTGGATTACCAAGGACAAGGACTAATCATGATGCCATTTGGGTTATAGTAGATAGACTTACCAAGTCAGCTCATTTTCTGCCTATAAATGAAAGATTTTCGCTCGACAAATTAGTTCATATGTACTTGAAAGAGATCGTAGTTCGTCATGGAGTTCCAGTGTCTATTGTATCTGATAGAGATCCAAGATTTAATTCAAGATTTTGGAAGAGTTTTCAAGAATGTTTGGGAACAAGATTGAATATGAGTACGGCCTATCACCCCCAAACGGATGGCCAAAGTGAAAGAACGATCCAGACAATCGAGGACATGCTACGTGTTTGTGCTATTGATTTCAAAGGAAGTTGGGACGAGCATTTACCCCTGGTAGAGTTTGCCTATAACAACAGTTATCACGCCAGTATTGGGATGCCACCTTATGAAGCCCTTTATCGACGCAAATGTAGATCTCCAGTATATTGGGATGAAGTAGGAGAACGCAAAATACTCGGACCTAAATTGGTGCAGCAGACAAAGGAAGTTGTTGAAATTATCCAGAAAAGATTAATAGCCGCACAAGATCGTCAGAGGAAATATGCAGACCAGTCAAGAAAAGACATGGAATTTGAAGAAGGAAGCTTGGTATTATTGAAAGTATCACCGTGGAAAGGACTAACGAGGTTTGGGAAGAAAGGGAAGCTAAACCCAAGATATGTCGGACCTTTTGAAATCCTAAAGCGTATTGGCAAAGTAGCTTACGAGTTGGCGTTACCTCCGTACAATACATTCAAAATGTTTTTCATATATCAATGCTTAAGAAATATAATCCAGACTCCAGGCATGTAATAGAATATGAGCCAATAGAACTTCAAGCAGATTTATCATATGTAGAGAGCCCGGTAGAAGTTCTAGAAGAGAGAGAGAAAGTATTGAGAAATAAAGTGGTAAAGTTAGTAAGAGTATTGTGGAGAAACCCAAAGGTTGAAGAGTCAACCTGGGAGTTAGAAAGTGATATGAGAGAAAAGTACCCTCATTTGTTTTCTTAGAGATTCTGAGGATAGAATCCTTTTAAGGGGGGAATAATGTAATATCCGGGATATATCGTGTAATTATTTTTGTTATTATATAATTATTATGTGTGTTCAGTATCTATCCTGTGATCTAATTGTTAAGTGTTATCTGTACTTGAATATTCAAAAATAATATTAATTGAGTATTTTAATTTTTATATGTCCAAAATAAAATATATATAATTGTCATATCTTCCTAATTATTTTTATGTTGGTTTATGGATTTATAAGAATCATATGAAATTTCTAAAATCTTTTTCCGGGTAATTAAAGTCTATTTTATAAAAACGGGAACCAACCGACGTCACCCGTTGTTACGTTTTTGGAACCCGAAACTCTTTCGAGAACTCCTTCCTAACCTAATTGTAATATTCCGAGCATATTCCATGTTTCGACTTTTTCGATCCGGCGTACGGTTTGTCCTACGCGGGTCCCGGCGCAACATTTTCGACACAATATTCGTTTCGGTAAATCAATAAAACCCGTATTTTTGATAAACGGGAGCTTTTTATTAAACTATCCCAATTATCACTTCGTAGTACGTGTAACCAGGCGCTGAGACCAAGACCGCAGTACAAATTGTATTGATTTGGATAATTATCCCGAAAATCGATACCGTTTGGATCAGTTTTTACAAATAAACATATCGTTTTATATCCGGAATGATCCAACGGGATACTAATTTTCCGTAATTATAAATAGCCTTTTACCGTATTTTATTTCGTATCAAAATCATTTGCAGATAGTTAATTCTATAATTTTCAGAGAAAAACCCTAATTACATAAACTGTTCTAAGAATCAAACAGCAAAACGAAGGCGTTACCGGTCTCTGTTTTCAAAGCTTGAGTAACCAAAACGAAGGATTTGAAGTGTTCTATCAGATTCTGAGCTTTGTTTCACTGCAGAAATCAAGGTTATTTTTCTAAAAATTTATTTATTTTCGAATTTATTTTATTAAAAATATGAATTTTTGTTCGGATGATTGTTTGTATGATTTGATGATTTCATGTTGTAGAGCTTGTTTTCCTGATGATTTTCATATGTCATACGTCTGATTTGGAGTTCAATAACATGCTCAATAGTGGGTTTAATTTTCGAATTTCAAAATTAGGGTTTATAACCCGTATGAATGTTCTTAATTGAAATTTGGGGGTTTCTTATTCTGTGATAGATTGATGTTATGTTATAGTGGGTTGTGTTCTCTGTGAAATTTGTAATCTAGTCGTATAAGTTTCATGAACCAACGAGGTCTGTAGAAAAGGGAGTTGTGTTTTGAAGTTTTCCGATGTTCGCCGGAAACTGGAAAACTTCACGGCCAAATTCCGGCCAACTCAGGGATTGTTGGGTTGTTTTGATTGCATGATTGTATTCCTGGTAATTTGTAGATGTGATCTGGAGCTTGTGGTAAGGTGAGGAGGTCGGAATCGTGTTCTCCGGCGAACCTGACTGTTTTCCGGCGAAGGACTGGAAAAATACAGTTTAGTACCCCAGCTTTTGAAAACGATGCAGTTTGGTCCCTGTAGTTTCCAAAGTTTGCAAAAGTTGGATTCCTGTTTTAAAAATGTTTAAAAATTATATTTCCTATTTATTTTTATTATAAAAATTCATTTTTAATTTCTGAAAATTCTAAAAATTATTATTTTAATTCTGAAAATTATTTTTAATTCACAAATAAATCTAAATTAATTAGTTAATTAATTTCAGTTAATTTCTAATTGATTAATTGGTCAATTAATTCGAAAATAATTGATTAATTAATTTAATTAATTATTAATTGATTTTAATTAATTATTTAATTAGATTTAATTATTTAAAAATGATTTAAAAATTCTGAAAAATAGTTTCGAGCTTTAAAATATCATTCTAAATTATTTCCAAGGCTCGATAATTATTCTAAAATTATTTCGGAGCCAGAATTGGCCAACCGAACCCTGTTTATTAACCCGAAATTGATCCAACGACCCGTTTTAATTCCGAAAAATGTTTTAAAAATCATTTTAAATACCAGAAAGCCTATTTATGACCCGAGACTTCTTTATAAATAATATATCATTGATTACGTGATGTATTATGTGCTATATGTGACTTGTTAATTGACTATCGATCTATATATTCGGTGTTTACTTGATTATTGCATAACTTTCAATCCGTTAATCGGATTTGGGTAAAACGAAGGGTAGATAGCAGTATGTGTTGAATAGAATTCTATAAGTAAATTATTGATAGATGCTTATGATATATGAGCAGAAGAGGCAAGACGTAGGAAAGGGAAACAGATAGTTGAGGAGTAAGACGCTTGTGATTGGAAGCGAGTGCAGTGTAGTAAGCTAATATCAGGCAAGTGTTCTGAACTTTCTCGAGATATTGTAGTATTTGATAGTCAGATTGATATTGCAAGTGCTTTGAAGCACTGAAACCTAAACTCTGATTCCAGTTATTGTTCTTGAGTCATAAACCTTATTCTTTCTAGACCGTTGATTGTTGTATACCCAAACACGAACCTCAAGTATACGATACTATTCCACAAATACATGCAAACAAAATCCCAACCACTGAACTGAATTACTTGTACATTCAATCATTGGATCCTATGCATTGAAAGCCCAAATCTTTGAAACCCTGAAATGTTGATTTCTTTGTTATCCAATTCTTTCATTACCCAGCATCCAAACTTTTAAATTGCCTTATTGATCCTTACAAGGATTGAAACCCTTTCATTGTTAAACATTTATTGTTGATAATGATTTCGGTTAATTGTTTATTATTGCATATTATGTTATTATGTTAGAATTGGATTGGTTTTTATAAAATTGTGGACCAGATTCGTGGTCAGACCATATAATGGTCAAGTTAGGCCAATGTGTGCCTTGGATCCAGTAGTTAGAGCAATGTTGTGTGCCTTGCTCGGGGTTAGTGCGTGACTGATCAGCAGCCTAACCTTGGTTTTTAAATTAAAAGTATAATATCCAATTCTAAATCATAATCCAATGTTCACTTGATATCATAATCATATTCACCTGATGATCATTATTCTCAGTTTTGTCATTTTGACTTGCTGAGCTAGTTAGCTCATTTGTACGATGTTGTTTATATTCTTTCCAGTTAAAAAGGAACCAGTTGGTAGCAATGATCCCCAGTCCAGCGCAAGAGCTAGGGGTTCAGGTTGAGAAAGCTGAGCTAGTAGGCTTCTTTTGGGATAATTTAAGTTTGTAAAAGTTTGTAATAATGTTTAATACTTAGTTTGAGTTTGAAATAGTTGGGATTTGAACAGTTTGTAATATATTAGTGTGTTTGGCTTGTGTGCATACTTTAACCTGTTGCGGTCCATGGTGGTTGGTAAGTAGGGTCACTGCATATATTATTATTATCTTTATTATTGTTATAAGCAGGTTATAATTAAGGTGTGTGTGTGGACCCCAAACTTCTGACCCGGGTTTGGAGGGCGCCACAGTTGGCACTCGCAGAATTGTGGTACAACTCCTCTTACCACAGTGCAATTAAGATGAGCTCTTTTGAGGCTTTGTATGGGACTGCACCTAGACAGGTATGCTCTCCTGCAACTCACCGATCCTCTAATGACCTAGTGCAATATTTCCAGATCAAACGTGAGGCTATGAACCAATTGCTTTGTGATGCAATTTTGACTGCTAAATAGAAATACAAGTATTATGCATACACTAAAAGATAAGAGGTACAATATCAAGTAGGGGACATGATCTTTTTAAAACTACAGCCTTATAGACAATTGTCCGTGGCCATAAGGAGGTACCTCAAATTATCACACAAATACTTTTGTCCATTCAAAGTCCTGGAGAAAATTGGTAATGTGGCTTATAAACTAGAACTGCCTCCTGGAAGTGTTGTACATCCTATCTTTCATGTGAGTTTACTCAAGAAGAAATTTGGTAGTAAATACGTAGTAACCACCACCCTGCCTAATCTGGGTAGTGAAGGACAAATTTTGGTTCATCCAGTCGAAGTCTTGGGCAGGAATATGATTAAGAAGGGTAATTCAGTTATAGTCCAGTGGTTGGTACAGTGGTCCAATATCGTACCAGAAGATGCTACTTGGGAGTTGGCTTCAGTTATCCAAGAACAATATCCTGACTTCAATCCTTGAGGTCAAGTATTAATTTAAGGAGGGGATATTGTAACTATCTAAGCAAGATAGTTAATTAAATTAATAAGTTATTTACTTACTAAGGATAACATCTGTTATATTGTCGTTTTCGAAGCACGGGGAAGAGAATATATTGGATCACGAGCCCAATAACTTATAAAATGCAAATGAATGGATAACTGGCACGCGTCCATGAGTTGCTACTTATAGGATTGGAGGGTATTGGATAGAGCAGACTTGGAAAACAATTTTTCTCTTCTCTGTATTTCATTTCTCCTGTTCTCTTTACCTTTATCTTTCAATGAAACTTTTAGTTGTTCTCTTTTAATCCTGCCTTTACTTTATTTGCACCTTTGCTTTTATCTACTTTGATCCTCTAGTTGGTTACAAAGAATTCACTGGTGGATGGTGAATTGAACTTAGGCTCTTCATTTAGCTTAATATATCCACTCAGTTACAACTCTAAATTTTGTATTTTTCAGTTTTTTTAATATGTTTCTGCTCATAATTATTACCAGTATGTATCTAGTGATGCAATATGAATTCCCACAGAACATGAAACATTTTTGGTTCTTTTATCTACCACGGGGACCAAGAATATCAGTGATAGAAGAAACTGAAGAAAAATAATATCAAATAGAACCATTACCTGAGTTTGTATGTGAACTAACTTCAAGGTGTAATTTTTTAGCTTTTTATCGCAACGCGTGGACTATTAAGTAGGGTTTGGTGCTAAATTTGCAATTCACATAAACACATTTATATGGTTGTATTATCATGTATGGATGTGATGAAGCATTTTAGCAAGTTGCTACTACTAGCAGGGGATTTGTAAAGATTAGACATGTAGTATTAAAACACATAAAAAGGTTGTAGTTGCATCATTCCATGTTTGGCTATACAACAGTGTTAACAGAATCTACAAAATCAGCAGGTACTTCCCAAGTCTATCTATACTTATTAAGAATATAGAATTTAATGTGAGGTGTCCTGTTTAGAGAATTAAAGTCTGTAGCAATCTTTTCTTTCTAAAAAGTTAAGATTATTAAATGGAACATGTACTATCAAGAATCACACCAATACAGATTCCCGTCATCTAAACACAACATGTTTACTTTATACTTCTTCTCCCATATTTCAGGAAGATAACTGAGGTTTATCTCCACATATGGAACTGCCAGTGAGCTTAGCCACTAGGAACATCAAATCACAGTTTGATATAGGATTACAAAGAATTAAAATCTACACATCTGTATCATAATTTATCATTTTTCCGCCATTAATTCATTCTAAACTTTCGTTATCAGTGATACATGCCCGAAATGTTCAGTTTCAGTCCAACAATATCTATGTCACATGAGACAACTTGAAACGCTTTACATATGGTCTACTACCAATCATTACTAAACATTTTTAGTTGTTATATATCAATGTCATTTATGTATCAGATCTGGCCTTTCAGATGAAAAGTTATTTGACAGAAAATATATTTAGGAAAATATACAAGAAGTTTCAGGTTGAATATTTCCATCACACTATGTAATGGTATTTATGTATATCAACCTATCTTTTAGAATACTATAGTCTACAACTAATCAGATGCAGTAATGAAAATTGACGTGTAAAATAACTGCAAGTGCACAACAGTTAATTGTAGCAAATACAGGTCGATTCTCCGAGACTATGAATTTTCAAAATCCTAACAATTTAAATCAGGCGAACTAGACAATAAGATTTGAGAGGAGTTTGAATTAACCTAATTAGCAAATAGATCAAATAATATGAAAAAACCTAGGAATCCGAATCTGTTAATCAATCACAATTAATATCAACCCGCCCTAAAATTAATTCTCTTTTCTTCACAAAAATAACGTATATCAATTAACGAGACAAGCACATACTATAAAACTTGCTATCTAATAATAACCCATCAAAACTTCATGGATTAAGCATAGATTATGAAAAATAAATCTGGTAACAATAATATATCAAAATCACTTTGTCAATTGAACAATTAAGCATCAAGAAAAATCTTGAGAATCAAATAATATGAACGAGAAGATATCAAAGCAATAAAATTAACTTCATCTTCATCCTAGGGAACAAATTTAGCTACACATGATAAAAAGATGAGCAAGACAAATATCTAATTAGGTATCTTGGGTTGTGTTAGGGTGTTGGATGTCTTGGGATTTGTAAATACAAGAGGGGAGACCCATATATATAGGGAAAATATGAGGGTTTGGGTCTTGGAATACATTAGGATTCTTAAAGTAAATCCTTCTTCTTCTATAATAAGTATTCTATTTATCTTCCAATTCCCTTGACTTCTAGAATAGTCCACCTCCTTCCTTATTTGCACGTTTTCCAACTCAAAATCTAATTTTATTTATTTTCCTACAAAACAAAGTAAAACAATTTATTTAATAATAAAATTACGAAAACAAACATAAAATAGGTATTAATAATATGCAATAATATGGACCTATCAAATGCCCACATACCTATCTTTTGCTCGTCCTCGAGAAAAATTAAAAAGAAAATCCTAACTAAAAAAAGTCTTATGCTCCTTTTCGTGGGCGTGACGGAAAATTTTAGGTTTACCAACCTGTTAAACTCATAGACGATCTCTAGAAGAGAAGTGTTGTCTCCTAAGGGTTCACAGAAGATATGCCCATAAAATCTTTGAAATACTTTAGTAAGTATCCAAACTCTATCAACAATAACATTTATCGGTGTCAACAAGAGAATTTTTAGGAAAATATAAGCCTTTGAGACTCTTCTAATTATAGCAAAGATATAGGTATCAATGATTCACTTATATCGACTATGAGCGTTTACAAAAAATCCCAAGGTGTGTCGTGAAAGTAGGTCTATAAAGAATCAATTGAGTAAGTACATTTTCTCTTTTTCAACCAATATTGAACGGACCCAATCTCTATCAAAACAAGTATCTAGCCAAAATTTACAGTTTTTTTTTCTTTTTTTTTTCTAATTGACTTGTGCAATGTCCGTTTTCTTAGGCTTTCTATGTTACCCATGTAGCGAGCTTTGGGCCAATGACTCTTAAACCAGATGGTCTAAGGGCACTAGGTTTTGAAATATCCCTACAGACTTAATTACTCAAAAATAAAGGCCACAAACCAAGACTAGTCAATTATACTACTTGTCCCCATCATCTCAATTTCTTTTATTTGTGAGGAAGACTGGGTATTGAAGTAGTTTATTCAAGCATTTTGTTGTGCAAGACATGCATGTACTATAACAAGACTAAGTCAAATTGACAACCTTAAGTAAGTTGTATTGTAATCTTAGTTTGCATTTTGTATTGTAACATTAAAGTCTGTAAAAATGTCAAAGAGCAGACTAGAGTCTTTTTCTTTGAACAGTATCAAGCCTAAGAATTCTATCGGGAAGAAGATCATGAAGATCATGCCTCAGAAGAATTATGAAGAAGCTTGGAGTTGAATAAATCTGTTTTGAGAAAAATGTTCCAAGTCAAGATCTCTACAAGTCACAGATTTAGTGTTATAGAGAAGTCATTCGAGAACTCCAGAATGACTTATAGAGAAGTCAGGAAAGCTACTAAAGAACTCTGAGATATCGACAAGCCAAATTGAAGACATGAAGATTGGAGATATCGACAAGTCATTTCTTCACTAGAGAACTCTGAGTTATCGACAAGTCAAAAATCACTAGAGAACTCTGAGTTATCGACAAGTCAAAAATCACTAGAGAACTCTGAGTTATCGACAAGTCAAATATCACTAGAGAGCTCTAAGTTATCGACAAGTCAATTAGTCATTAGAGAACTCAGAGATATCGATAAACCAAAGTGAAGACATGAAGTGGAGAGATCTCGACAAGCTAAATTCTCTAATAGAGAACTCAGAGACCTCTAAAAGTCAAAACAACTATAGAGAAATGAGACATGTCAAGTTCTCTATATACCAAATTTGAGATCTCGAGGTATAACTCAAAGTACAAAATGCAGACTAGTTCAATATCCAAGATTAACAATCAACAAACAATTCAATCAGTTGGATTGACAAGTCTACAAAAGGCATCTTGAGGCATGCAAGATCAAGGGTGAAGATTAACTGATAAAGGAATATCAAAGTTAACATAGTATGCAAAGATATGCTAAGCCAGAAATGGAAGATATGCTTTTCCTAAAATGGAATGATTAGTGGCAGTTTACTAAAGTGAATAACATCTCTTATTATACACTGTGTAAACCAATAGTTAATTATCATATAAAATTAACACTGGTCCTTTGTTAGAAGAAACAATTAAGATAAGAAATATCTTGTATTCTCTCAAGAAAGAAGCTAAGCTCTTTAACAACAAAGATCCTAGAAATTTTGTAGCAAAACATTCTTAATTTTAATATAAAATTAAGTGAGTTTTGAAAGATGTGTGTTCACTGTTATTGCTTGTTTAATTTCAGTATTAACACATCTCACTGCAATATTTAATTTACTTTGTTTATAACCATAAATACTTCAAGAAAAGTATAAAAACATAAAAACACATTCACCCCCCCCCCTCTGTGTGTAATTCATTATCTAACACATTTTTTTGTTTTCGCAAAAATTTGATTCGACATTGTTTCAACATGTGGGCTCTGTCTCAGATACCGAAAACTTCCCTAAACAATCTTTCCTACAAAGACCTTGTGCAAATGTGTCGTCTTGGACTCTTAAGGATGAATTCGTTCGACACAAGTTTCATGAAGACAACCTTACTCAACTACGTTCAAATCATCTTAAGACATTACATATTTTGAAAAACTGCTAACACCGACTAATATTAAAGTACAAGAGTGGATTGGACAACTTAGCTAAAATATCTCTGATTTTTTTGGATTTTTTTATATGTAAGTACTATTAAACCCCTCCCCCATACCTAAATTATGCTTGTGTAATGTCCGGGAAAAATTATGTAAATATTTTGTGATAAATAAATATTATGTGTTTATATAAGTTAAAATGTTCATTTGGCATGGTATGACATGTAGTAGTTATTTCCTGTGTGGACCAGGAAATTTTTCGATTAATTGTTATGTGTTTAAAATGCACTTATATGAATCGATCCGCAATCTGGACGCGTGTTTATTTGGGTCTTTATCGAGATACTCGTTTTATCTTATTTTATGTGCGTTGAAATGCATTTTATGTGTTTTCGGGGTTTTTTGTTAATTTAGGTAACGATTTGATTTCTCAAAAATAAACAGACTGGGACCCCACCAGGACGTTAAAGACCACAAAATTCATATTTTTATTTTTATAAAATCATACACATTTCAAATGTCCATAATTTTTGCATTTATGAATTATTCATAATTTTTGGGGAATTTTGATATAAATTTTATATTTATTTGATTTAACAAGTGGTATCAGAGCAAAATTGTTAGTCCCTTAACAATGCAACAAGAATTACAGAAGGGGGGTTGAATGGAATTCTTGAAACTTTTTCACAAATAAAATTGTTCTAACTTAAATATATATATATATATATATATATATATATCAGTGTGAGTTGATTTGCAAAGTGCGGATTAATAACTTGAAATGAATCAAAACACAAGTAATTAAAAACACAGGTCTTTAAAACTTTCTGGTGGATTTGAATGTATCCACCAGAGATATATAATATATCAAGAGAACTCTGTGTAGCAATTAGCTCACAGCTGCTTACAAATGAACAACTAAGAATACAGAGAAATACTGAGAATACAGCTTAAAAATGTTTCTCTCTTGGTTGCTTAGTTAGTTTTTCTATTTGCCACTTCTTGGTTTATATATCACCAAGATTACAAAGCAATAAGACAAGATAATAAAACAAAAACTATCAAGTCTAATACTATGCTACTTCATTACTCTATTCCAGCATCTTTGAATATCTTCATAATAGCATGAAAATAGCAATGCTTCTTTGTTCTCTAAAACCCAGTTGAATAGGCTTCCACATTCCATTTACATACACTCGACGCATGTGACTGTGTTGTCACTGTCAACAGATGTTTGAATTCTTTATCCATCGAGTTCATGATCATCCGTCGGGTTGTCTAGTTGATCATCTGTCGAATGGCATTGTTGTTCATCCGTCGGGTAGCAATCTGGCACTTGACTTCATTTCATATATGCAGGATTACAAGACATCATCTATGTACAATTAATCAACCTATTCTGCATATCTAGTTAAAGTCAACATGACTTGAGTACTACTTACAGAATCTAAACAATGTGTATGCAGAAATGTGCTACAGACTTATTGTTACATAAGCTACTCACTCGATGGATAATAAATCATCATCCGTCGGGACTATATTGAGTCATCCGTCGGGACTATAATCCTTATCCGTCGAGTGCTACATTTTTCACTAAGTAAAATGTACCAAGGTGTTTTGTTAATGAAATCATCAAGTTCACAACATATACACAACAATCTCCCCCAATTTATGTCTACTGGAATTGTAGCCATAAATTAAGAGAAACTTGATGATAACAAAACACCCTAAAAATACAACTTTAAAAGAAAGTAGATAATACTGTAAAGTGTTTCAATTAACAGAATATACAAAGTTTAGCTCACAACCATTTTCAAGGTGCTCCTCTAGCCTGAGCAGATTTATCTAGTTTCTTGAAGGTCTGGATCTCTTTTCAAGCTTTCTATTATTTTCTTCTATCTGATTTGGGAGCTGTCTGTGGAATTTCAGTTCATCAGATTCTGAGAGATTTATCTTTTCTTGCATCTCCAAGAGAGTCTCATTGCTAGAGATGCTCAATTGGTCTTCTAATCTGAAGAATCTTCTCACTCCTTTATCATCCATGAACTCCATCAGCCAGTAGGGCCTTAGATGCACTCTTCTCCCTGTGTAAAGGATAATTAGAGTCTTTGGGAGTGCATCTTTAGCTCTAAAACTCCTCAGTTCTTCAATCTTCTCTAGAACCAATCTTCTTGCAGTTACATTGGACCCAAAGTTCTTCTTGAAAGATGAATAAACCTTAATCAGTATAACTTGGCTTTCTTGAAGGATCCTGTGAAGTGGTCATTGAATCTCCTTTCCTCCCTTGTACTTGAAAACTAACCTTTCAGGTAGGTTTCTGTATGCATCAATCCCTCTCACTTCTTCTAGTTCATCTAGATAGAGATTTAGATCAGAGAATTCCTTGATGTCACATAAGTACATGTAATCTCCCTTATTGACTTTAGATTGAGCTTTGACTAGAGATTTGGATTTGAGAGGTGACAACTTCACTTTCTTGACTGCTCTTGACTTTGTTCTTTTTGGCTTGCTAAGGATTGGAAAATTAAAGTCAGGAATTGGTAGGCTCTCCCATTCTATGGGTTCATCCTTAGGCACAATAGGTTAGCCATGAATGTTCCTGTAAGGATCCACCACCTTGATGTCTTCAAATACCACAGAGGGTTTTGATGCTTGAGTTGTAGTTGAAGTGGATTCCTTAGAAAACTGATCCTCCAATTTCTTATCAACAAAATCCAGTTTCCTTTTGGTTATTTTGGCCAATTTTTCTTGTATCTTGGAGATTTCTTCTGTTCTGATTCAACCTGCTTCTTTGGATCTTAAGATTAAGTGATTCTAGATGGCTGAGAAGGAATCTGTTGTATTGGTTTCACAGCTTGTAGCTTGGCCAAGATAGCAGCTTGCTCTTTCCTTTGCTTAGCCTTTTTGGCATTTAGAATAGCTTGCTTCTTTTCCTGCTTCAATCTTGCCTTTTCTTCTCTCTTTGCTTGAGCAAATTGAGGATGTCCAGCCACCACACAAATTTCTTTCCCATTCCTGAAAACTTTAGCAATTCTTCTCTTTAAAGCTAAATCAGCTGGATCCTTGTAGAAGGCAATTGACCTTGACAGAAGCTTCTTCTCATCAAGTTTAGGTGTCTCATACACTGTATCAAAAAAGTTATTTAATGATGATTTTGGATAGTCCACCCTTGGTTTCAGAATAATTTCAGCCTTTGGAGATTTGATGTAGGATGGCTGTCCTCTTTCCAGATAGTTCATGCTCATTTCATTCACAGAGATCTGTTTGACTTCAGAGTGATGAATGACTGACTTTACTGGCTCCTTTACTAGCCCAAACTTCCTTTGTATGTCCTCATCAATTTTCTCCCAGTTGATTGGCTTCAACTGCTCCTTTTCAGCTTCTCTTAAATTGGCTGTTGATGCATTGATCAGATCTATACTATTTGTTACTGGTGGCTTGGTGAAAGTAATTGTGGGCACAATTACTTTACCGAAATGGCCTTCTTCATCTCATCATTGTCACCCTTGATGGTGTTAATATCTCTAGCATATTGGAAGCCTTGAATCTGTTGTAGTTACAGAGAAGCAAGATGTGCTTGAAGGAGCTTCTTGGTGTTGCCATTTGTAGTGGTTTGAAGAGCAGTATTTGTCTGATTGATTAGTTGAATCAGGGTTGTCTTGAAGTAGTGCTCATCACAGTGCTTTGAAAATGCCCATGATGGCATTCCTGAGCTTGAACTTGAACCTACTTGTCCCTCTATACCCAATGCCTCTTCTTCACTATCTCCACCTTCATCTCCAAAGAAATCTGCTGAACCACCAGTCTCATAATCAACCTCACCAACTGTAGAGGGCAAAGCTGTGATAACATCCTTAGCTCTTAGCATAGACTGTGTGGTGTGCACTAGATTGAGCATCCTTTCTGCATTGTCATTGCCCTGTTCAGCTAAAAGTTGATAAGCTGGAACAGGGTGAGTAAATGCCTCAGCATCAAGGGAGGTGGAATGTATAACAACTTGAGGTTGCTGAGATAATCCCTCCCTTTCTGCATCCTGGACATTCATTAACTCACTAGCAATGACATCCATTATTATAGCTCCTGTACCTGCATTTCTCTCTTGTTCTCTCTTTTGTTGCATCAAGGTCTCACCTTGGCTCCCCACCCTCACACCCTCACCTTCACAATCTAAGGTGGGGCTCATCTCACTCTCTTTTGCCAATCCTGAAGAAATGGATTGCATAGTTTCACTCTTTTCCTCTCCTTTTTCCTGGGAGCAACCCAGACTCTCACTCATAACACTCGCTTCGATCAATCCTCAGAGTGACTAGACAACCACTAAGTCTTCTGCACTTGAAATAAATGAAGTTTAAAACTGTGCAGAGACACTCGACGGATGAGTAGTAGCCATCGGGTTAGTGATTTTGCTATCCGACGGATAACTGCTGTTAAGCTTATCCGTCGGGATACAGTCACTACTCGACGGATGAGCAATATCCATTGAGAGAGTATAAATGAATGAACTTGGAATAGAAACTATTGTGGACTCTGTGCTGATTGATGATATTTTGGGCACAGATGATTCAACAGTTCCTGAAAGAATTGGCAAGTGAGCCAACAAATCATCTAAAAGATGATGCTCACTTGCATTAGATTTTGGCTTCCCCAACAAAGTTAAAGAAGAGGAATCATGAATTGATGTGTTGATCATATCCACATCCAGAGAAATTTTAGGAGAATTTGGTGTTTGAGGTGCTTCTATCACTAGAGATTTTGGCTGTGACTCCACATTTATTGGAGCCACATCAAGCTAAATTTTTGAAGGTGCGGTGATTGTGTCTTTAGCACCAGTTTGCACAGTGTGTGTACCCTGTGCATCACCAAGGATTTTGGATTTCTTCTTTCTGGCATAAGTTTGGGGTGAGCTAGTGTCCCTTACCCTCTTGGCATGTGCTCTTGGTTGAGAGCTTTGTTCAATAGTTACATCCTTTTGGGAGGATGCATCTAGAAATGAGCCTTTATCCCTTTTAAGCACTGCAGTTTGTTGGGAAACTGTAGTGTGGCTAGGCTGGGAACCACTCGACTCTCGATCCTTATCCTTAGGGTTTCTTTTATGTTCACCCTGTCCCTCACCTACCTTTCCAACCTTCACACTCCCCTATTTGATTTTGGTGGATTTTGCAACTGGCATCTTTTGAGAGATACCAGAGGGGGCTTTCTTTGATTTGGATTTTGAAATTTTTATTGGTTTGGTAGCTAGGGTAGGCAGATGTTGGGTCATTGACACAGTTGCCATTGCTACACTAGTATTTAAAGAAATTTGTGAGGTTGGAATAGTAGGGATAGATGAACTTACCTCACTTACCTGAGGTGCTTTCATTATAGGGAAATAGAAGAGTGGCACCTCCTTGTGATGATTTTCCATGTTCAAATCTGCAATAATCCTTTTCTCTTGAACCCAACAATCAAATTTGTTGTTTGGGTTCTCAAGCACAATTTCCTCAGAGAGGTGGTTAGCTAACATCATGAAAAATCTAGCATACTAAACACTTTTACCCCTCTTATTTAACTCTCCTAATTTAAAACCCAACTCAAACAGAACAAGGTCACTAAAATTAAAGTACTTATCTGTAACTAGCATGTAGAGCATGTTAAGCATGGAAATATTAACAGAATCAAAATTACCGATTTTACCAGAAAAGACCTTGGTCACTATATCACACATGAAACTCCATTCTTTCCTATGACCCAATCTCCTAATGTCACTCAACTTAGAAGTAGAAAGAGCATAGTTCATGGAATTAAACATATTAACTATATCAGTGTCTGTGTGTGGTGAGGTCATATTATTATCAGGAATCTTGAAACATGCTTTAATAACATCACTATTAATACAGAATTCATTACCTTTGATAGTGAGTGTGGTGGTCTTATCAGTTGAGTTGTATGAAGAAGTTGTCCACATCTCTTCAACAACTTCACAAAAGATGGTGGGTGATTCCAGCATGACATAGTTAAGTTTGCAGTTCTTCACAAAATCCATCATTTTGTGGTAGTCACCAGAATGCTGAATCCCCTTGTTCACTAAGGCTGTGAAGTTATTCTTCTCATAAATGAACCCAGTTTGAGATATAATCTTGACAACAGGCGCCATTGTTAGAGAATAAGAGCTTGCAGAGAGAGAGTAAGTGCTTTGAAAGAGAAAGAAATTGGAGCAGATAATTTGAGAATGATAAAAGAAAAGCAATGGAAATGAAATAGGCTTTTATACTATCTCAAAAATAACTGCCAAAAATAATAAAGTAAAATAAAGTAGCCAGTTAAAATTGCCTAAAATAGCCGTTTAAAAATAAACTGTAAAAATTCCATCAATTATCCGTCGTGTTATGCTTACAAACTGTAAGTATACTCGATGGATAATGTTCAGGAAATTAACGGCTAAGATTAAGACAATTCGACGGATGTGCATAAATTGTTATCCGTCGAGTTATAAAATATTCCAGAAAAATAATTGATTTTTATTAGCAAATAGTATTCCGACAGATGATCAAACACGATGGATAAGGATCATCCGCCGAGATGTAAATTTTGACTTAACCGAAATTTCATCCATGACCGAAAAAAATCAATTTAAATTTTTGGCTGCATTACAACTTGCAAATTATCTCATAAGGATTTAAGAATAATTAAGCATACCTAACTCACTTACCAACCTTGAGAAGGTGGATTCATCCAGTGGCTTGGTAAAAATATCTGCAAGCTGCTTCTCACTTGGAACAAAATGTAGTTCCACAGTACCATTTATTACATGTTCCCTTATGAAGTGGTACTTGATGTCTATGTGCTTTGTCCTTGAATATTGTATTGGATTTTCAGTGATGGCAATTGCACTTGTGTTATCACAGAAAATAGGAATCCTTTCAACTTGCAAACCATAGTCTAGCAATATATTTTTCATCCACAAAATCTGTGCACAGCAACTGCCAGCAGCAATATATTCAGCTTCAGCTGTAGAAGTAGAAACTGAATTTTGTTTTTTACTGAACCAGGACACAAGCTTGTTTTCTAGAAATTGACAGATTCCTGTTATACTTTTTCTATCAATTCTACAACCTGCATAGTCTGCATCTGAGTAACCAGTTAGATCAAAACCAGAATCTCTAGGGTACCAAATGCCAAGTTTTGGTGTTCCCTTGAGATATCTGAAAATTCTCTTAATAGCTACTAAGTGAGATTCTCTAGGGTCAGCCTGAAATCTAGCACACAAACATGTAGCAAACATTATATCTGGCCTACTTGCTGTTAAGTACAGAAGTGAGACAACCATGCCCTTATAACTTGAAATATCCACAGACTTTTCAGTAGTGTTTAATTCAAGCTTAGTTACAGTAGCCATGGGAGTTTTTGCAGATGTGCAATCCATTAGATAACTTCTTTAAAAGATCAAAAATTTATTTAGTTTGACTAATGAATATTCCATCACTAACTTGCTTAACTTGCAAACCAAGAAAGTAAGTTAGTTCTCCCATCATACTCATTTCATACTTACTTTGCATCAATTTGGCAAATTTTTTGCAAAGTTTCTCATCTGTAGAGACAAAAATAATATCATCTACATAAATTTGAACAAGTATGCTAGAGCTATTAACATTTCTAAAGAATAAAGTTTTATCTACAGTACCTCTTGTGAAGTGATTTTCCAAAAGGAACTTTAATAAAGTGTCATACCAGGCTCTAGGTGCTTGCTTTAGTCCATAAAGTGCTTTCAAAAGATAATAGACATGTTCTAGAAAATTTGGATCTTCAAAACCAGGAGGTTGACTGACATATACTTCCTCCACCAAATCTCCATTCAGAAAGGCACTTTTGACATCCATTTGATAGATCTTGAAATTGGCATGGGCTGCATAGGCTAAGAAGATTCTGATGGCTTCAAGTCTTGCAACAGGAGGAAATGTTTCATCAAAATCTATTCCTTCTTGTTGACAATAGCCCTTAGCAACTAATCTAGCTTTGTTCTTGACTACTCTGCTATTTTCATCCATCTTGTTTCTGAATACCCATTTGGTGTCTATTGGATTCTTTCCTTTAGGCTTGGGCACCAACTTTCATACATTATTCTTCTCAAATTGGTTTAGCTCCTCCTGCATAGCTAAAATCCAATCAGGATCCAACAAAGCTTCTTCTACCTTCTTTGGTTCTTCCTTGGAAAGAAAGCTGTTGTATAGACATTCTTCTTGAGTTGCTCTCCTAGTTTGAACTCTAGAAGAAACATCACCAATGATGAGCTCAAAGGGGTGATCCTTTGTCCATTTCCTTTGTTGAGGTAGATTAGCTCTAGATGAAGAGGCCTCATTGTTGTCTTGATGGGTGATTGAGTTTTGATTATTAGAAACCCCCCCTGAGTTTGTGGATCTTTGATTTGAGAAAGGGGAACTTTCTATAGGCGATCTATTCTGATTTCTAACATCTTTTGATAACCCAACGGATGGTGAATTTTGAGTTCCGATGGATGAGGATGGTTTTCTACCGACGGATAATGCAGATTTCCTCCCGATGGATGAAGCATTATGCAACTTGATAGATGTTGAATTTTGTGCTTCATTGTTAGTAGATTTTTCTGTATTATCTTTTGATGTTGTTTTTTGATCACTTTCATCATCACTGTCATCACTAACCATCTCCACATTGTCAAATTTGAGGCTCTCATGGTAGTCTCTATCTTGCAGTCATGCAATCTTTTTATCATCAAATACAACATGTATTGATTCCACAACAATGTTGGTTCTTAGATTGTAGACTCTATATGCTTTACCAACAGCATATCCAACAAAAATTCCTTCATTAGCTTTAGCATCAAACTTCCCATTCTGATCAGTTTGATTTCTCAAGATATAACACTTACAGCCAAAGACGTGAAGAAAATTTAGAGTAGAATTCTTGTTCTTGAACAATTGATAGGGAGTCATGCATTTTGCTTGATTGATCAGAGAAATATTCTGAGTGTAGCATGTAGTATTTACAGCTTCAGCCCAGAAATATGTTGGCAATTTAGATTCTTCAAGCATTAACCTGACAGCTTCAATAAGTGATCTGTTCTTCCTTTCCACTACTCCATTCTGTTGTGGAGTTCTTGTTGCTGGAAATTCATGCAAAATTCCATTTTCTTCACAAAATGCTCTCATGACAGAATTCTTGAACTCATTTCCATTGTCACTCCTGATTCTTCTCACTTTAAAGTCAGGATGATTATTGAATTGCCTTATGTGATTGATGATGATTTCACTAGCCTCATCTTTAGACTTTAGGAAATATGTCCAAGAGAACTTTGAGAAATTATTTACAATTACTAGGAAATATCTTTTCCTTGAAATGGACAACACATTGACTGGTCCAAACAAATTCATGTAAAGCAGTTGCAAAGGTTCTTCAATTGTTGAATCAAGTTTCTTTCTGAATGATGATTTAATCTTCTTTCCTTTTTGGCAGGCATCACACAATCCATCCTTAGAAAACTCTACTAGAGGAATGCCTCTAACCAGTTCTTTCTTTACTAGCTAATTCATGGTCTTGAAGTTTAGATGAGATAGCTTCTTGTGCCATAACCAACTTTCATCCTGACTTGCTTTGCTGAGAAGACAAGTAACAGATTCTGCATTTGATGAGTTGAAGTCAGCTAGGTACACATTTCCTTTTCTCACACCAGTGAGAACCACTTTGTTGCTCCTCTTGTTAGTCACAACACAGGCTTCTGAGTTGAAGGTTACTGAATTGTCTTTATCACAAAGCTGGCTGATACTCAACAAATTGTGCTTGAGACTATCCACTAAGGCAACTTCCTCAATGATGACATTGTCTTTTGAAATCAAGCCATATCCCACAGTGTAACCCTTGCTGTCATCTCCAAAAGTAATACTAGGGCCAGCTCTCTCCTTGAACTCTATGAGCACGGTAGAATCACCAGTCATGTGTCTTGAACAACCACTATCCAAGTACCATAGATTCTTTCTGTTTCCCTGTACACATCAAAATCAAATCAAGTTGATTTTGGTACCCAAGTTTCCTTGGGTCCTGCCTTGTTAGCTTTCTTTTTCTGTTTCTTAGATTTGATCTCATTTGACTTGAGGATATCAGATTCACCCTTAGTCATTTGAGTTGAACCTTTGAAACCATTCATTATAGAAAAATTATCATGCATATTATGATTAACAGGGAATGACATGTTATTCCAGTAAGGCATGCTAAATGGCATTTGTGGTATACTAAATACAACATTATAAGGATTAGATGCAAATGGCATGTTAGCAAACTGTGCATTCATATTCTGTGTAGACATAGCATTCATAGGCATAGGAGGCATGGCATTCATGTTGGGAAAGTAAGGTGTCACAGATATGGAAGTAGGCATGGAAGATTTGCAATTAACAGACAAATGTTTACACTACTACACTTGACACAGATTTTTCTAGGAGCATATTTATCAGGTGTGTAGTTGTTGTGCTTGTTAATCCCTACTTTACTATTTCTATTATTTTTCTTTTTAGCCTCTGTTTTAACCTCAATCTTTTCAAGTCTGTCACTCAATTGTTTGACAGTCATATGGCCAACATTAACCTTCTTTTCCTTCTTCACTTGACTAGATTCTCCTGGAACAAAATTCTTGGAAACTGATCCATATCTCTCATTTAACTTAACAAGTTTGGCTTTACTGATAGGCTTTCTCACAGTCGACGGATGAGGATTTATATCACTCGACGGATAACCCTTTTTTTATCCGACCGATGACCCTCATCATCCGTCGAGTCTACATCTGTTAGCACTCCTTCCACCAAATTTAGTTCTATCTTCTCCTTGTTCTTCTTCCAGGTTGCATCATAAAAGGACTCGATCCCTTGAACTTTGGTGATTTGAGCATGAACATCTCTAGATGTTTTCCATGCCTTAATCACCTCTGGTTCACGTTCAAGCTGGTTCTTCAAAATTTCTTCTTTCTTCAAAGACTCAGTTAATTCCTCTTTGGCAATCTTACACTCAATTCTTAATTTTTCAAAATCAATGAACTGAGACTCTAGCACATTATTCCTCTCACTTAAAAACAAATTGTTTTCTTTGATTTTAGCATTTTCTTTAGTAAGAGACTTAAGTGTAACATGCAAATGATATAACTCTGTAAACATGTCATTTATAGCATCATTGCACTCAGCTTTAGATAAATGTGCAAGGTTTGTAGTAATTACCTGATTACTTGAAGAACTTGTCTCTGTTTGATCAGACTTGGCCATTAGGGCTAGATTGACATAGCTGACATCTTCATCTTCATCCAAACCATCTGCAGCCCAGTCATTTTTTTGTGTAATAAAAGCCCTTTCCTTTTGTTTGAGCAACTCAAAGTATTTCTGTTTATAATCCACAGGCTCAAACTTCTTTTTGTTGGAATCTGACTTTCTACACTCACTGGCAAAGTGCCCTGCCAAGCCACATTTGAAACATTTGAATTTTGATTTATCCACCATGTTTTTATTTGGCTTGGCTGCTCCAAAGTTCTTCTTGAACTTGAGCTTGGCAAATCTTCTATAAAGAAATGCTAGATGTTCATCAATATCTTCCATGTCATCTTGGCTCAAAGAATCTTCATTTTCTGCTACCAGCCCCTTGCCCTTGTTTTCACAGACCTTTGAAGTTGATTCAACAGCTTCCATCTTCATCTCCTTCTCTTTTTCTAACTCAGCAACTAGTGCAATGGATCCTCCTTTCTTCTTTCCTCTCTCCATCCTCTCATCTTGCTCTATTTCAAGCTCATAAGTCTTTAGGATGCCATACAGCCTCTCCAAAGTAAACTCCTTATAATCTTGAGAGTTTCTTAATGAGACTGTCATTGGTTTCCATTCCTTTGGAAGAGATCTAAGGAATTTCATATTGGAGTCTTTTGTCTAATAGACCCTTCCATGCAGATTCAGAGCATTTAGTAGTTTTTGAAACCTACTAAAGATGTCAGTGAGAGACTCACTTTCTTCACTATGAAAATGCTCATATTGCTGAATCAGTAGTTGCATCTTGTTTTCTCTAACTTGCTCAGTGCCATCACATATAATCTGTATAGTGTCCCAAACATCCTTGGCAGTTTTGCAATTGATGATGTTGTCAAACATATCACCATCAACTCCATTGAACATGATATTCATGGCCTTCTTATCTTTCCCGACTTGTTCAATATCAGGAGCAGACCATTCATACCTTGGCTTAGGGACAGATGGCTCATTTCCAGTTGCAGCTCTCATTGGTACATGAGGACCTCTTTCTATGCAATCTACATACGCCTCATCTTGAGAAAGTAAATGAAGATGCATCTTTACCTTCCAGTGATGGTAATTATCTTTATCCAGAAAAGGAATCTTGACTCCAACATCCTTCTTGTTCATCTTGTTGTTTTGTTGATCTTTAAAGCTCTTTATTTATCAAGAGCTTGCTCTGATACCAATTGTTAGTCCCTTAACAATGCAACAAGAATTACAGAAGGGGGGTTGAATAGAATTCTTGAAATTTTTTCACAAATAAAATTGTTCTAACTTAAATAAATATATATATATATATATATATATATATATATATATATATATCAGTGTGAGTTGATTTGCAGAGTGCGGAATAATAACTTGAAATGAATCAAAACACAAGTAATTAAAAACACAGGTCTTTAAAAACTTTATGGTGGATTTGAATGTATCCACCAGAGATATATAATATATCAAGAGAACTCTGTGTAGCAATTAGCTCACAGCTGCTTACAAATAAACAACTAAGAATACAGAGAAATACTGAGAATACAGCTTAAAAATGTTTCTCTCTTGGTTGCTTAGTTAGTTTTTTTATTTGCTGCTTCTTGGTTTATATATCACCAAGATTACAAAGCAATAAGACAAGATAATAAAACAAAAACTATCAAGTCTAATACTATGCTACTTTATTACTCTATTCCAGCATCTTTGAATATCTTCATAATAGCATGGAAATGGCAATGCTTCTTTATTTCTATAAAACCCAGTTGAATAGGCTTCCACATTCCATTTACATACACTCGACGCATGTGACTGTGTTGTCACTGTCAACAGATGTTTGAATTCTTTATCCATCGGGTTCATGACCATCCGTCGAGTTCATGATCATCCGTCAGGTTGTCTAGTTGATCATCCGTCGAATGACATTGTTGTTCATCCGTCGGGTAGCAATCTGGCACTTGACTTTATTTCATTTATGCAGGATTATAAGATATCATCTATGTACAATTAATCAACCTATTCTGCATATCTAGTTAAAGTCAACATGACTTGAGTACTACTTACAGAATCTAAACAATGTGTATGCAGAAATGTGCTACAGACTTATTGTTACATAAGCTACTCACTCGATGGATAATAAATCATCATCCGTCGGGACTATATTGAGTCATCCGTCGGGACTATAATCCTTATCCGTCGAGTGCTACATTTTTCACTAAGTAAAATCTACCAAGGTGTTTTGTTAATGAAATCATCAAGTTCACAACATATACACAACAAAAATCTGAAAGCAAACAGATTCAAGATCTTGGAATAATGAATACACAAAAAATCAGTAGCATTAAAAACCCGACTTTTGATAAAACCAACTACACTCTTTGGAAGAAGAAAATGTTGATGTTTATCAAGATGGCCAATCCACTATACATTCAGATTCTCAAAAATGGGCCCTTCACTCCTATGGTTAGAATGTATACTTATTTTACAGTATGAGGGTTTCATGGCTAAGCCAAAAGAAAGTATCACTGATGTGTTTGAAATGTTTAACAAACTGATAAATGACTTGCAACTGGATGAAAAATACTATGAAGCTGAAGAAGTGAACTTGAAGTTTTTGCTTACACTCCCTGATCATTTGGAACAAAAAATTTCAGCAATCAGAGAAGGGAGAGACTTGAGCAGAATAACTCTGGAAGTTCTATATGGAATCTTAAAAACATATAAATTAGAGATGATTCAAAGGAAATCATTAAGAGCTGGTCAAGGGCATGTTGTAGATGGTTCAGGTGCTCTAATTGTCAATGAAAGCCATACTGCTTATGATGAGCCAAGATCCCAGACTCCAGTTGCCTCAGCAAGTGAGCAAAGAAAAAATGATTCACAGGAACAAGTCATACTGGAATTGGAAGAAGATGAGTTCTACACCTTGGATGAACTTGATGAGCTTGATCAGTCAATGGCCTATCTGGCAAGAAAGTTCTCTAACATTATAGTAAAGAAGCCAAGATTCTTCAAGGGTAAAGGACGATCATTCAACCTGAAAGAGATGTCTCCTAAGTCCAATCATGTATGATGATTTAGGAATAACTTTTATGTAATCTGTTTTGATTTCATTGATATTAATAAAAGGACTTGTTTTGGTTTTATTGTGGGCTTTATCTATTTAAGTGTTTAAATAAGATATACCATAGTTTAGAGTAAAGCTTTTTATGGATTATGATGAGATCATAATAATGAGACCTAAAAGATGATAACTCTAAACTTAAATATTTCCTGGTCATAGGATTACTAACCGGTAATTAGTAATCCGCAAAGATCGGTACATACTATGCTTGCTTCATTATGAAGGATGTCTGTTCTCATAGATATTTGTGTGGTGACACTATAGCTAGTATGTAGGTGCTTATTATAGAATAAGTTCACTGAACATGACTCACACAGCTGAACAACTGATGGAGTTCACTCACGTGCCAGCAGTTGTTCATATAGTGATAGTTGTACAAGTATCCTTAGACTTGAGGTCATCATAGTCATCTTGTGTACACTGAACTATGCTTCGGTTTAGTTCTTAGTCTCCAGGGACAATTATAAGGGCTCTACTGGGTATAGGAATTTGTACACGAAGATAGTGTATGATCTATAAAGGATCTACCCCTTCCAGTGAAGGAAGAGAATGTTCAATGCTGATCCACTTATGCTAGTTCAGGAACTCTGGCCAGAGTGAATGAAATTAGAAAGGAGTTTCTAATTTACATTAAATAGAACTAAGCATAGTGAATGGGAAAGCAAATGATTAAATAATATAGGCTTAACACAAGTTCCATGCCTTGTATTTAATCGTGACATTGCAGGGTAGAAGGAATTGATTGTACGGTAACTACTCACTGAATAGGTTCTTGGTATTCTAAGCAGTGAATTCGTATTATCCGGATAGTCGCGATATGCTGAGAAGTATCCCTCACGATGTAGAATAAATATGATTAATTTATTAATTAATCATATTTAATGAATTAGAGAATTTATATAAATAATTATAAAATAGTTTTATTATTATTTAATTCTACTGCCGGCTTAATATTGAACCTACAGGGTCACACCATAAAAGAGAATGTTTTAATGGTGGAGGAATTAATTAATAATGGCTGGTAATTATTCATTTGTGAAATAAATAATTAATTAGCAGATTTAATAATTGATTAAATGAGATTTAATTAATTCTTAATATTATTAATTAAGAATTTAATTTTGGAAATTAAATCAAGTGAGAGAATTATTTTTCTAAAGTGTTTAGAAAAGGGATTAATGATTAAAAGGTGTTTTAATTATTAGTTAATTGGTTAATAAGAATAATCAATTAAAGGTTAATAATAATAATATTTTATGGAAAATTTTCAGCTGAAAATTTTGCCTATAAATATACTATTATAAACCCTATTTGCAAAAACCCAAATAATTAACCCTAATTCTAAAGTAGAACAAGAGGGAGGCAACTAATTTTCTCAACATCTTCCTCTTCCATCACATTGTACTCTTGATGGATACCGGTGGAGTGCTTCACACTTGAGGAGCAGTTGCTAGGGATTTTCGTTCATCATTCTTGGATCGCTATTAAAGACCTCCATTTTTCCATTAAAGTAAAGCTTCTTAAGGTAAACATACTAAACTACGAATTAAATATTATTTTTCGCATGGATCCTGCGGAGGGTTTCAGTTTTTTAAGATTTAAATTTACGTTTTCGTTGCGTTTATGTGCTAAAAACCCTTCAATGGCATGAGAGCTACTTGCGAAAAGTTTTTAATTCGTTTATGTGTTTAACTGTTTTTGATATATGCGCATGTACGTGATTCGCCATGATTTGATATTGATATAATATGCTTATATATGTATGATTTTGAATATATGATATTCATGTGAGTTATATAATCATAAGATGATTATGTAATCTGTATATATACTGATATATACATGATTTATGTTTGTTCTAATTATGAGAATCATATTAGATGCGGATTCTGAATTGGCTGCTGCAGATTTGCTGAAATCTGGGTCTCGTATCCGATTTACGCAAACGAATACCCTATTCCATAGGTAAACGAGCGTCTGAACAAAACTGATAGCTGAAGCTATCAACTACTCGTATGTAAGGCGTTTGACGTCGTTTACTGCCCGTAAATAGTGATTCTTATTTTTCTGATTTGATTCTGATTTTTCTGATTTTTGTCATAAATTTTTTTTATGATTAGATCATGGATAATATGATATGTTAAGATCAGATTATGTGTTTTAACATGCTTTTATGTGTTGTATGAGCATGGTGGATGGTTATGGCCTTTCGACCTTAGTGTAATGGTTTTTGTTTTGATTTTAAATACGACTTGCATTTCGTCAATCTTTGTAATCATAAATCTCGAATGTACTCGAGTTATTCTTGTAAGTTCATTAGATTAGTTTTACTTTCAATCATGTAATGTAATTGAAGACTCAAGAAGGCTATCCAATGGAGGTGATACAAAGAAGAAGACTTATGTAATAAGTAGTTGTATTTATTTCCATCACCATATTAGATTGACCTTGATCTTTATCATGAGCTTGATAAAGATCACATAGGATGGGGCCATAACCAAACACATTTACTTTATTGCACTTTACATTTACTTATTTATTTAATTTTTTATATGATATATATGTCTATGTTTACCATGCGATGATAGATTTAGGTGAACTTAAATCAATATAAGGCGTGCTCTAGAAAATCTAGAATAGGAATTGTTTCTTGCCTTAACAATAATATTATGAATACAATCATGAGATTCTTGTGTTTATGAAACACGTAATTAAATATGAATTTTCAATATTGAGAGAAAGGATGATTCTGTCAAAAGCAGATTTCTATCTGTAAGAAAGGGGTATTAAGTGACGCCTCTTGACAATGCTCCCCCCGATCTGGGAATCATCTGATTATCGATTATTGATTTGAAATATTTAATTTAAAAGGAAGAATCTCTTTATAATATGATTATGATTATAACATAATATAATCCCTCTAAAATTAAATAATATCAAGTAGTAATTGGCCAATGACACAACGGGCTTGTGTCGGTCAAAGCCTTCCAACATGGTAGAAAGTAATTCTTATTTTTAAATCATTATCGTTTCGTGCTACAGCCGAGGGCTTTGATTTCGAAATAAGAAATACTTGTCTATTACATAAAGATGTGTACATTGAATTAGAATCTAAAGGTCGTTATGTGCTACAGCCGTGGGCCGTTGGAGACTGATTCAATTGTACGAAATGTTGGGTTAGACTTGACTTAGAATATTGAGTTTGTCGTGCTACAGCCATGACTCAATTATTCAAGAGGCTAAAGTTTTATTAGGGAATAACATATGATGTAATTGACAAGAGTTGTCTGCCTATTGAACATCACATGACGTTTCGTGCTACAGCCGAGGTTGTGTGATGGAATGTTGAATCCCTATTCCCACTAGCATTATGAATGCTTAATTTTCACTTAGGGGTTGTATAAATTAGATAAACTAGTGGGAGCCACTTATGAATAAAGACCCGATTCATATAGCGTCTTGAAATGAAATTGAATATTTGCTAAGTGTTGTTATGTGCTCATCATTTACAGATGTACTATATTCGTTATGTCTTCTGCACTATCACTCCGGAGTATACTAGATGCTCACAAGTTGACTGGTCCTAATTTTGCTGACTGGATTCGAAACTTGAGAATTGTTCTCAGGGTTAAGAAGCTGGAATATGTGCTTGACTCACCTAAGCCTACTGAACCTGCTAGCGATGCACATAATGATGAACATGTTGTGTATCGTAAGTGGATAGATGATGCAAATTTTACTCAATGCATCATGCTAGCTTCCATGAACATTGAGCTACAGAAGCAAAATGAGCATATGGATGTTTACATTATCCTTATACATCTACAAGAGTTGTATGATGTGGCAGGGAGGATAGCTCGATATGAGATATCGAAGGAACTGTTCGGTTGTAGGATGTCTGGGGGATCATCTGTGAGTGACCATGTACTTAAGATGATCAATTTGATTGAACGTCTTGGACAACTTGGTTTTGCCATGGATGGGGAGCTGAGCCAAGACTTGGTCTTGCAATCACTTTCGAGTTCGTTCTCGCAGTTTGTTGTGGACTTTCACATGAATAAGCTGGATGTCAGCCTGCCTGAACTCCACAACATGTTGAAGACTGCGGAATCAAATTTTCCCCCTAAGAAGAGTACTGTTCTTCTAATTGGTGAAGGTTCCAATCCTTAAAAAAGGAAGAAGAACCCTTCCAAGAAGAAGAAAGTAGGTGAGAAAAAGCCGGTTCCACCAAAAGCTGAAGACCCCAAGAGTAAAGTTGTTTGCTTTCACTGTAATAAGGTGGGGCACTGGAAGAGGAACTGCAAGGTTTACCTTGCAGAATTGAAGAAGAAGAAGGGTAGTGAGACTACCGCTTCTGATTCAGGTATGTTCATGATCGAAGTTAATATGTCACTAAGTCAAATTTATACTTGGGTATTAGATACCGCCTGTGGTTCTCATATTTGCAATTCGTTGCAAGGACTAAGGAGAAGTAGGACTCTTGAAGAAGAGGATGTGATTCTACAGATGGGAAATGGAGCAAGAGTTGCTGCTGAAGCTGTAGGATCATTTCATTTACATATGCCTACGGGCAAGACTATTGTTCTAAATAATTGTTATTTTGTTCCCTCGATTGTGAGGAATATTATTTCTATTCCATGTTAGACTTGGCTGGATTTTCGTTTGTTATTCAGAATAATAAATGTTCAATTCTTAGAGATAACGTTCTTTATGGAAGTGGTATTTTAAATAATGGTCTGTATGTATGTGACGTAGAGCATAATTTACTACAAACTGAACATACTAATAAAAGAAAAAGGGATGATGAAAAATCTCACTTTCTTGTGGCACTGCGGACTTGGTCATATTAGTGAAAATTGACTGCGGATATTGCATAAGGAAGGGTTACTTGACCCCTTTGATTTTGAATCTTATCCTACATGCAAGTCTTGTCTATTGGGTAAAATGACCAAATCTCCATTTAGTGGACATGGAGAGAGGGCTGCAGATTTGCTAGGATTGGTACACACAGATGTATGTGGACCAATGTCTACGCAAGCCATGGGTGGATTTTCATACTTCATTGCTTTCATAGATGATCGATCTAGATTCAGATATGTGTATTTGATGAAACACAAGTCTGAAGCCTTTGAAAAGTTCAAAGAATATAAGTATGAAGTGGAGAAACAAACCAAATATAGTATTATAACTCTTCGATCAGATCGAGGTGGTGAATACTTGAATGGAGAGTTTCTAGCTTATCTCAAAGAAAATGGTAAAGTCTCCCAGTGGACTCCTCCATATACTCCACAGTTGAATGGGGTATCTGAAAGGAGAAATCGAACTTTGTTAGACATGGTTCGGTCCATGATGAGCTATGCGAATCTTCCAGTATACCTATGGGGTTATGCATTGGAAACCTCAGCATATTTACTGAATAAGGTGTCTTCCAAATCTGTTCCTCAAACTCTATATGAGATATGGAAAAAAAGGAAACCGAGTCTTAAACACGTTAAGATTTGGGGATGTCCAGCTTATGTCAAGAAAGTTGACCCAGATAAGCTGGAATCTCGATCTGTAAAATGTAATTTTGTGGGATATCCTAAAGAGACTTTATGGTATTACTTTTACACCGATCATCGGGTGTTTGTCTCCAGATATGCTACCTTCTTGGAAAAGCAGTTTATCCTTGAAGGAAACAGTGGGAGAAAAATTGAACTTGATGAAGTTCAAGAAGCACAAACTACTACGGATCAAGTGGAAACACATGTTCAGACTGAACAACCTTCTGTGGAACAGCCCATTCATAGGTCAGGGAGAGTGTCTCTCCAACCTGAGAGGTATTATGGCCTTGTCATTGAGAATGACAATGAGTTGTCAATCATTGATGATGACAACCCTGTGACCTATAATGATGCTATGAGTAGTGTTGACTCAGAGAAATAGCATAGTGCCATGAAATCCGAAATGGAATCTATGTAAACCAACAAAGTATGGACTCTGGTTGAGGCGCCTGAAGGTGTTAAGCCTATTGGGTGCAAGTGGGTACACAAAAGAAAGATTGGAGCAGATGGGCAGGTGGAGACCTGTAAGGCCATGCTCGTGGTAAAAGGATTCAGACAAAGGCATGGGATTGACTTTGATGAAACTTTTTTGCCTGTAGCCCTGTTAAAATTAATTCGGATTTTGCTTGCGATTGCTGCTTACTACGACTATGAGATCTGGCAAATGGACGTGAAAACGGCCTTCCTCAATGGGAAACTTGAAGAGGAAGTGTATATGACACAGCCAGAGGGTTTTCTTTCCAAGGGAAATGAACACCTAGTGTGTAAGCTGCTGTGAACCATATATGGTTTAAAGCAAGCTTCTCGTAGATAGAACATCCATTTTGATGAGACAATCAAAGAGTTTGGTTTTATCAAAAACATAGATGAACCATGTGCCTATAAAAAGGTTAGTGGGAGCGCGGTAACATTTCTTGTATTGTATTGAAAGAGGAGACGTCAAGAGAGTTGACACACATAAAAACGTAGTAGACCCACTCACAAAGCCACTTTCTCAAAGTCACTTTGATCATCATAAAGACAAGATGGGTATTAGATACCAGAGTGATTGGCTTTAGTACAAGTGGGAGATTGAAAGAGATGTGTCCTAAGTCCAATGATGTTTAGGAATAACTTTTATGTAATCTGTTTTGATTTCATTGATATTAATAAAAGACTTGTTTTGGTTTTATTGCGGGCTTTATCTATTTAAGTGTTTAAATAAGATATACCCTAGTTTAGAGTAAAGCTTTTTATGGATTATGATGAGATCATAATAATGAGACCTAAAAGATGATAACTCTAAACTTAAATATTTCCTGGTCGTAGGATTACTAACTGGTAATTAGTAATCCGCAAAGATCGGTACATACTATGCTTAATTTATTATGAAGGATGTCTGTTCTCATAGACATTTGTGTGGTGACACTATAGCTAGTATGTAGGTGCTTATTATAGAATAAGTTCACTGAACATGACTCACACAGCTGAACAACTGATGGAGTTCACTCACGTGTCAGCAGTTGTTCATATAGTGATAGTTGTACAAGTATCCTTAGACTTGAGGTCATCATAGTCATCTTGTGTACACTGAACTATGCTTTGGTTTAGTTCTTAGTCTCCAGGGACAATTATAAGGGCTCTACTGGGTATAGAAATTTGTACACAAAGATAGTGTATGATCAATAAGGGATCCACCCCTTCCAGTGAAGGAAGAGAATGTTCAATGCTGATCCACTTATGCTAGTTCAGGAATCTCTGGCCAGAGTGAATGAAATTAGAAAGGAGTTTCTAATTTACATCAAATAGAACTAAGCATAGTGAATGAGAAAGCAAATGATTAAATAAGATAGGCTTGACACAATTTCCATGCCTTGTATTTAATCGTGACATTGCAGGGTAGAAGGAATTGATTGTACGATAACTACTCACTGAATAGGTTCTTGGTATTCTAAGCAGTGAATTCGTATTATCCGGATAGTCGCGATATGCTGAGAAGTATCCCTCACGATGTAGAATAAATATGAATAATTTATTAATTAATTATATTTAATGAATTAGAGAATTTATATAAATAATGATAAAATAGTTTTATTATTATTTATTTCTACTACCGGCTTACTATTGAACCTACAGGGTCACACCATAAAAGAGAATGATTTAATGGTGGAGGAATTAATTAATAATGGCTGGTAATTATTTATTTGTGAAATAAATAATTAATTAGTAGATTTAATAATTGATTAAATGAGATTTAATTAATTCTTAATATTATTAATTAAGAATTTAATTTTGGAAATTAAATCAAGTGAGAGAATTATTTTTCTAAAGTGTTTAGAAAAGCGATTAATGATTAAAAGGTGTTTTAATTATTAGTTAATTGGTTAATAAGAATAATCAATTAAAGGGTTAATAATAATAATATTTTATGGAAAATTTTCAGCTGAAAGTTTTGCCTATAAATATACTATTATAAACCCTATTTGCAAAAACCCAAATAATTAACCCTAATTCTAAAGTAGAACAAGAGGGAGGCAACTAATTCTCTCAACCTCTTCCTCCTCCATCACATTGTACTCTTGGTGGATACCGGTGGAGTGCTTCACACTTGAGGAGCGGTTGCTAGGGATTTCCGTTCATCGTTCTTGGATCGCTATTAAAGACCTCCATCTTTCCATTATAGTAAAGCTTCTTAAGATAAACATACTAAACTATGAATTAACTTCTTTTTTTCGCATGGATCCTGCGGAGGGTTTCGGTTTTTTTAAGATTTAAATTTACATTTTCGTTGCGTTTATGTGCTAAAAACCCTTCACAACCAAGACAACAGCTCGAAAGGAAAAGGGAAGTACACATCTGATAGTAGAAATGGTTACAAAACTGGATCTGTTGACAGATCAAAGATAAGGTGCTATAACTGTGATGAGCTAGGCCATTTTGCTACAGAATGCAGGAAACCCAAGAAAGTAAAGAAATACAAAGCTTATCTTGAACTGGAAGCAAAGTATGAAGCTCTTCTGAAGAAATAGCAAAGCAAAGCCTATATTGCAGAAAGAAAGAGTTGGGATGATCCTGATAATGATGAAGATGAGGAAGTTGGAAATTATGCACTAATGGCTTTGGAGCAAGGAGAGTCATCCTCATCAAAATCACAGGTACCAACTCTCACCACTATTGATTTAAATGTGAGTCAATATAAGGAAACTGTAGAAAAGATTAAAATAGAAATGTTTCACATTCATACAAGTATGGTTGCTGCTAATAAAGAGGTTAGCAGACTGACAAAGATAAATGAGAAGCTTGAAAATGAGAAACAAGAAACTGAGTTGTTGTTGGTAGAGCTTGAAGCTGTGAGAAAAGAGAATGCATATATAAAGAACAAGCTCAAGTGTGCAAGTGAGATTGAAGCAGTGTTAAGGGAGAAGCTTGAAAATAATGTAGTCAAGTTAAAGTCCTTCAAGAATGTATCTGAGTTGGTTGAAATATACCATGAGAAGAACAAGCCATGTGCAAATACTGCTATTGGTCTTGATTATGATACCTTGAACAACAAGAAGAAAGATATATGTGACAAAGGAAAAGCAACAGAAAATGAAAATGTTCCAGCTATGCTAAAAAAGGTTGTTTCACCTATGTTCAAGGCAAGTGAAGTTAACTTCAGTGAAGAAGATTTGATTATAAAGCAAGAAATTGTTGATGAAGACAACGAGAAGAAAAATGCAGAAGCAACTCAATCTTCCAAAGCTGAAGAGAAACTCATGGACAACCAAGGTTCCAAGACACCTGTCAAAGAAACAAAAGCTGCAGATGCAAGAAAGAAGAAGAAAAATAGAACTGGGAAGATTGGGATAAACAAAAGCAACAATTTTGTTTATGTTACATATGCTCCAAGAAAGAAATGTGAGAAATGTGGCTCTATGAATCATCTAACTCACCTTTATAAAAAGGTTGTTAGCAAGCTAGTTGAAGGAGCCTGCAAATACAATGAAGTAAATGCAAATGATCCCTACTCATTCTGTGACAAGTTTGATTGCATCCCTTGCAACTTGAAAGTGATGAAAAGCTGCCACAAGCTGAGAGTAGACCTAAAAGAAACAAAAATTGGGTCTACAACAGACAGGGAAAATGCACAACAGTCAATGAATTCTATTTTATCTAAAATAACTCATTCTACTTCTGCTAAATCAGTTAACAAGAAGAAAGTTCCCAACACTACTTGGGTTGCTAAACACACTTAAAACTTATTGTGTGTAGGGAAAAATGAAGAATATCATATGGATCATAAACAATGGATGTTCTAGACATATGACAGGTGATAAGGCCATGCTATCATAATTTGAGGAGAAAGCTGACCCCTTGGTGACCTTTGGAGACAACAACAAATTATTCATAATGGGATATGGCAAGATTGTTTCTGGAAATGTTGTCATTGATGATGTAGCATTGGTAGCTGGTCTTGAAGTAATTCTTCTTAGTGTCATCCAGTTTGCAGATAAAGGTTTTAAAGTTTTATTTGACAAAGAAGAATGTATTTTCATCAGCAAGAAAACCAATGAAGTTGCTCTAAAAGGAGCAAGGAAAGGAAGCTTATTTGTTGCAGACTTGGACTCAATAAATGAGGATGGTATTTGCTGCTTCTACACTAAGGCATCTATAGAGCAAAGCAACTTATGGCATTAGAAACTCTCACATCTGAACATCAAGGCAATCAACATCTTGGTCAAGAAAGAGTTAGTGAGAGATATGCCAAAACTAGAGTTTGCTCAAATTGAAGTTTGTAAAGCTTTTCAGAAAGGAAAAATGAAAAGATCAAGTCACAAGTCAAAAACTGTGAATTCCATAAGTGCACCATTACAAATTATTCACATGGACTTGTTTGGACCAGTAGATGTCTTATCAATTTCAAGAAACAAATATGCACTTGTGATGGTGGATGATTTCTCAAGATACACCTGGGTAGAATTTATGTACTCTAAAGATGAAACTCCATACATCATAATTGAGCACATCAAGAAGATAAAAAAACAAGTTGAAGATCATAATTGTGTAAATAGATTGAGAAGTGATGATGGAACAAAATTCAGGAATGCAACATTGAGTGAATTCTGCAAAAGCAAAGGTATTGTTCAAGAATTCTCAGCTGCTAGAACACCTCAACAAAATGGGGTAGTTGAAAGAAAGAATAGAACATTGGTAGAAGCTGCTAAGACAATGTTGCAAGATGCCAAGTTGCCAACAAGTTTTTGGGAAGAAGCTGTTAACACTGAATGTTATACTCAAAATATATATCTCATTAACAAGGTACATGGGAAATCACCTTACTCAATCATACCTAAGAGAAAGCCTACTGTAAAGCATCTTCATGTGTTTGGAAGCAAGTGCTACATTTTAAAAAGAAAATTCTGAATATATGGGAAAATTTGACTCAAAGGTTTTTCAAGCAATTTTTTTGGGATATTCATTGGAAAGAACTTCCTACAGGGTCTATGTAATTGATCAAAAGAAGATCATGGAAAGCACATATGTGACTTTTGATGATGACAAGTGTCCAGGCTTGGAATGCCTTGATGATAATGAAGCTAAAGTCCTTACATTTGAAAACCTCAATATTAATAGTGATTCTGATGAAGAAGATGAAGTCAATGCACAACAGATGATGAATGAAGAGATTACTGAACAAGAAAATCATGGTAATGGAAGCTCATCTCTAATACCTGAGTTTGATAGCACAAACTCAGGGGGAGAAAGAGAAGAAGGATCTACAAGTTATACCAATGATGAAGAAAATGATAAAGGCACAAGTCAACAAACTCACACAAAGAAGTGGGATAGAAGTCATACTAGAGAAGCAATTATTGGTGATCCAATTGCTGGTGTGAGAACTAGAATTGCAACTGTTAATGAGTGCCTACATGCATGCTTTCTGTCTCAAATAGAGCCTAAGAAAATTGAAGAAGCTCTGATGGATCCTGATTGGATATCTGCCATGCAGGAAGAACTGAATCAGTTTGAAAGAAACAAAGTTTGGGAGTTAGTTCCCGCACCAAAGAACAGAAGTGTAATTGGAATAAAATGGGTGTTCATGAACAAGATAGATGAAAATGGTATAGTTACAAGAAACAAGGCAAGGTTGGTTGCAAAAGGCTACTCATAGGAAGAAGAAATTGATTATGATGAAACTTTTGCTCCAGTTGCAAGACTTGAGGTAATAAGAATTTTTCTAGCATTTGTTGCACATTCAAATTTCAAAGTGTATCAAATGGATGTCAAGAGTATCTTCTGAAATGGTGAGCTAGAAGAAGAAGTTTATGTGCAACAGCCACCTGGCTTTGAAGATCCAAAATTTCAAGATTTTGGGAACAAGTTACTCAAGGCTCTATATGGACTAATGCAGGCACCTAGAGCTTGGTATGATACATTGTCAGATTTTTTACTTAAACATGGTTTTACTAGAGGCACTATAGACAAGACTCTCTTCTATAAGAAGCATGATGATGATATGATCCTAGTTCGGATTTATGTGGATGATATCATCTTTGGTTCTACAAATGAAAAGCTTTGCCAAAGATTCTCAAGGCTTATGCAGAGTGAATATGAAATGAGTATGATGGGGGAATTAAGTTACTTTCTTGGACTTCAAGTCAGTCAAAGAAGTGATGGAATCTTCATCATCCAAACTAAGTATGTCAAAGATTTATTGAAAAGGTTTGGTATGGTTGATTGTTCACCTGCATCTACACCTATGTCACAGCAACAAAGTTGGATGAAGATAAAAAAAGGGCAAAGGTATAGATATTTCAAGTTATAGAGGGATGATTAGATAACTGCTTTACTTAACTGCAAGTAGACCAGACATCATGTTTGCTATATGTCTCTATACAAGATTTCAAGTCAATCCAAAAAAATCACATTTGATGGCTGTAAAGAGGATTTTCAGATATTTGAAGGGAACTCCAAACTTGGGATTATAGTATCCTAAGGGAACTGGTTTTGAAGCTGTTGGCTACATTGATGTAGATTCAGCTGGATGCAGGGTTGACATAAAGAGTACTAGTGGAAGCTGTCAATTTCTTGGACAAAGACTTGTATCCTGGTTTAGCAAGAAACAACAATCTGTGTCAACTTCTACAACTGAGGCTGAATACATAGCTGTAGGAAGTTGTTGTGCTCAAGTGTTTTGGATTAGAAATCATCTAATGGACTATGGCCTAATGTTACACAAAATTTCAATTATGTGTGACAATACTAGTGTTATATCTATAGTGGCTAATCTAGTTAATCATTCTAGAACAAAGCACATTGATGTAAGGTATCATTTTATTAGTAAACATGCTACAAATGGTACCATTGAGCTCATTTTTGTTCCAACAGAAAAACAATTAGCTGATATATTTATTAAACCTTTGGATGAAGCAACTTTCACTAGACTTGTAGGTGAAATTGGAATGCTTAATTCTTCATCCTAAGGCAAGAACTCAACTAATGTTTGCAGCAGATTAATTTCTAGTAAATCAAAATTAATTTGATTTAATTGGAAATTAACTGAAATATGAATTACATATATTTCAGAAATCTCTGCATATTTATATTTCAAAAACAAAAATTCAGCTATTGATCAAAAGTATATAGAGAACTGAGTTCTCGATAGGTCTAACTGACTTATCGACAAGTCATTTTCAAGACTTCTCGGGTGAGTTCTCGATAAGTCAATTTACTGACTTCTCGAGTGACTTCTCGATAAGCTTTATTATGACTTATCGATAAGTCATTATAGAGTTCTCTACAAGTTTAAACTTACAGAGTACGCTACAAGTATCTTTTTAGACTTATAGATAACTCAGAACTAAAATAATTTAATTCAATAAATTATTTTTGTAAAATACTATTGGCAAAATTATTCTGATTTTACTTTGAATTTATTCAAATAAAAATTGGAAGCAATTCAGTCTACTTTGGACAAACTGGGTATTTATTTGACATCCTGATAAAGTTATTTTTAGTTCTCTACAAGAATAAATAAAATGACTTATTTCCAAACGTCTATTCTTGACTTCTCGACAAGTCATTTTCTTTTACTATAAATACCCAGACATCTCGTTACATTTACATACTTACACCTTCGAGAACTCAAGTGACCTAGCTTTTCAATCCAAAACCGATTTCTCTCTCGTTTCAACTCATTTCTCACTAATTTTTCTTACCCATTCACTCTCACTAAATAACAGTGGAACTCAATATTGTTAGAGCTACTATCCCAAAAAAAGGAACCAATTACCTAGCTTTTATTGATGCTAACCAAGCCCCTGATAGTTTCAAGGGGTTTGTGAAATTCTTGTCTGAATCTTACATTACAGGAGCTTTAACTGCTAACCCAGTCCTGTACTTGGATGTTCTGTATGAGTTTTGGACAACAGCTATGGTAAGGACTGTTATGAATAATAACTCTGTATCTTTGGTGGTAACTTGCACAATTGGAGGCCAACAGATATAGTTCAATAAACAAGATGTGAATATAGCTTTGAGTCTACCAACTACAAACTTAGTGGAGGTGCCAACCCAGGATAAACTGACTGAGTTCATGGATTTCATCAACTATGGTGGAAGAATCAACTTTTCAAGCTTGAACAGAAAAAACTTAAGGAATGAATGGTCCTTTATATTTGATTATGTAGTGAGGGACTTCACATGCAGGAAGATAGGGTATGACAACATTTCAAGTGTGGTGCAGAAGTTGGTGTACTCAATAGCCCATAACAGATACTTGAATGTTGGTCTATTGATCCTGGAAGAAATTGCAACCAGGCTGACCATGCCCGAATCTGCTAGAGATAAGGAAATTTTCTTTCCCAGATTCATTATGTCTACTTCAAGTCATAAAGTAACAGACATACATTTGTTGAATGTATAGATAGCACTAAAATAGGCAGTTGTAAACAAATGTCCAAAATAAAATTTGGTTCACTAACTACAAAGAACAAGGTAAATGTAAGTCTGAGAATTACACCATTCATGATGAAAAAGTTTAGGACTTACCCTTACCCATTGTCTGATATGAGATCAAATGTACAAGCTAGCACAACTTTGGTTCCTGAACCGGTAGAAGCATAAATACAGGAAAACCAACAGGGACCTTCCCAGGCTGAAACCATTTCTTCACAACTATTAGCAGCTAGGAAACCAACCAATTCATCCTTCCAAAAGGATGAAGTGATTAAAAAGAAGAGAAAGGAGATAACCTTAACTGTTATGAATGAGAGTGGTGAGGAACAAACAGATGCTGAGTCACCATTAGTCAAAAGGACAAAGATGCTAAGAAATCTGAGCTGACCACTCAAACCACCTATATATCCTCCCAAAAGGATGCAGTTGTAAAAATGGGGACAAAATAGACTCTAGATACATCCTCTCAACATGGTTGTCTATTGAAAAGAGCATTCTCCCCAATGCACCTTGTGAAGAGTCTGCACAACCAACACTTGATCATATTCAAGTGTATGGTAGAAGAAATAAGGATGACACACACAGTGAGAGCATATCTATTGAAGCTCCCTCATCCATTCAGGGGGAGCTGCTAACACTCACTTCTGAACAACAAATCTTAATCTCACAAATTTCTTCTTCACATACAACACTTGAATCTATTCCTCAAGTGCAAGTTCAATCAAGTGACTTGGTTAAAAAAAACCTTGCTCATCACCCATACACTACAATCAGATGGTGAGAGGTTACTAGCTGGGGTAGACCTTGATGACACCATCAAAACCATGGGGATTCATCAGTTTTCACTAAAGACCCCATGGATGTTACAAATGCACCTTCATGTACAAATCAGCCTTCACAGGCTGTTAGGTTTGAGGGTACTACTCCTGAGGGGGAGATATCTAAATTCTCTCCAATTCAATTGAAGGTTCCGCGTGTAGGAACAACTCCCCTCAAAACCCTGGCTGAGATTGCCTTGACAATTGAAGTCGGGAGTACAATTGCCAATGACCCTGCTATGGGAGAGGCAAGTTTATCACATTCATGTGACAGTGCTTTGCAAGAAGCACAAGGGTTTGAGACTTGTGCGCATGACAATATAACAGTCAAATCCCCTCTAATTCTATTGGAGGTTCCCACAACTAGTGTGGAATAACAACTTATCATAAACACAGAGCAATCTGTCAGTAAAAATATGACTTCTGTCACTGGTGGTTATAATCCATCACAACAACCACCAACCTCACAACCTCAAAAACCACATATTGTCTCCAACTGGCTCCAATAAGCTGCACCTTAATCAAATCTTGAAGAGTTCAGGGTGGATCAGCTTGCAGGACTTGCCCAAATTTCTCAACAGTTACTGACATCTGATATGTCTAACCAGGACTATCAAGCCATTATGCTCTCCTATCAAACAGATGTCCAAGAACAACAAGACAAAATTGTTAATGAAGCTGAACAGGATGGCAACTGTGATACTTGGATGAACAAGGACTACAATCTGGAGATGGAGGGTATTCTAGCTAATGTCAGGGAAGATTATCTGACAATTTTGGGCAGCAATGCTAAAGCACTGACTCCTAGTGAAGTTTATGATGCCATTAATGAGGTTTCCAAGGCTCAACTAAAAGCTTTCCACCTCTTTGAAAAAGCACTAGAACAAATCTTGAAGAGTTCAGGGTGGATCAGCTTAATCAAATCTTTCCACCTTAATCAAATCTTGAAGAGTTCAGGGTGGATCAGCTTGCAGGACTTCCCCAAATTTCTCAACAGTTGCTGACATCTGATATGTCTAACCAAGACTATCAAGCCATTATGCTCTCCTATCAAACAGATGTCCAAGAACAACAAGACAAAACTGTTAATGAAGCTGAACAGGATGGCAACTGTGATGCTTGGCTGAACAAGGACTACAATCTGGAGATGGAGGGTATTCTAGCTAACTTCAGGGAAGATTATCTGACAATTTTGGGCAGCAATGCTAAAGCACTGACTCCTAGTGAAGTTTATGATGCCATTAATGAGGTTTCCAAGGCTCAACTAAAAGCTTTCCACCTCTTTGAAAAAGCACTAGAACTCAAGATGGTTGGTCATAAAGACAAAATTAGGAAACTGGTGAAAGAGAAGATGGATGAGATCATACCATCACAAGTCAAGATCACTTCTAAATTCAAACATTTTGCTGATCAAATGGCAAGGATAAATCTAACTATTATTGAAAAGGAGGTCAAAAATCTCAAACAATCCTTCATTGCTCTTCATGAAGTGGTCCAACAATAAATCACTAATTCAAATGATGCCAAGATCAAGCTGGACTAGCTTCACCAATCAAGATATGAGCCTTCTGCATTACTTATGGATGGCATCAAACAAGCTGTGGAAGCAACTTTTGGGTGCTTAACTTCCACAAGTTCACACCAGCCTCTCTCAACCTCTACAAATCTTCAAATCCAATCTCTTCAACAACAAGTCTCAGACTTGCAGACCTCCAATGTCTCTCTAAATGCTCAAGTTCAAGCCTTGACTTCTCTAGTCAAAAGTCAACAATCAGATATTCAGACCCTGGTGGACTCTTACAAGCATCTCCAAATGCAGAATTATGTTGCTTTGGGGGTCATTATGGGGAAGCTCAATATACCATTGCCCTCTCTACCTAAACAAATAAGGCCAAAATTACCAACTCCCCTACTCATGCCTGTCACCAAGACTAAGGGGGAGATTGATGCTAGGATTCAACAATCAGGGATGCTAAAACTAAATCTAAAGAGCCTATTCAGGTTGGTCAAAGCTCAAGTGCTCAAATTGATATTGGAAAAGAAAGACTTCAAAAGGCTGCAGAAGGACCCAATCAAGACCAGGAATTTAGTAAACTTCTTGCAGTACTTAGAGAGTCTCTTCAAAACAATTATGTGACCTACAAGAAAGCTTTGGCCAAGAACATCAACTTCATAAGGGCAGTGGTTGTGAAAATTGATAACTTTTTGGAGAAAAGGATTTTTGTGAACATTAATGATGGTGGTGTGGACATGTGTCTTCAGGTGACTCTTACAAATCTTCAAACTTTAAAAGAATCTGAATTGGATGTGATGATTGATAGAGTGAATCCAGTTATTCCAGAAGACACTGAACTTCTCTATGAGCTCAAAAAGGCACATATAGCAGCTTTTCATGAAGCCTATCTATATCCAAACAAAGGAGTAGTCTATGTCTGTCCAACAACCAAACAAGCCAAACATCTCTTTGTTCCTAAACACTGTGTTAGATCAAATATAAGGTTGATCATGACTTTACAGTCTGATCTAAAGTACAAAAGGAACAAGAAGCATGAAGATGTGGAGATGATACAAATCTTGGACATATATCTTGTAAATGCTGACACCAACTGCCAAATACTCAATACAATTTAAGAAAAGACAGGGATGATGATGAGCAGAAGGATGATAAACAAAAGCCTTCTAGCTCAAATCCAAGTCATTCTTCTAAAGAAACTGGCAGCAAGGACAAGAGTCAAGAAGAGAAAAAGGAGGATGAGAAAAAGGATGGTGACAAGAAAATGAGAGGAGAAAGGAGAAGCAAACAAAGGCATGATGGCTCAAAACCACAACAAACCCTAAAAATCCAAACATCTCAAGCTCAACCTTCAAAGCCAACAATCTCAAACATCAAACCACCTCAAACCTCTAAGCCCAAATTCATATACAAGCAAACTGCTAACACCTTACTGAAGATACCAATCACCACAAGCCAAACATCTCTCAAGAAAATCACAAACCTACCTTCTGCAAAGCCATCACTCAAAGTCAACTACAAATATGTTGGGAGAAATCCTAAGAAAGCCAAGCCTACTGAAAAAAGTGAAAGTCACTGAAAGGGCCATCTTGAATTATTTCAAGCAAAATGATTTTCTACCTTTAAATTGGTGCATCTCAGATGAATATTATTTCCAACAACTAGCTGAGGAAATAATTAGAGTCTGGGTTGTAATTCTAAGAGAAGTAAGAATCTACTTTCAAGATGGGTCCTTCACTTTTCTTGGCACCAATTTGATGGAAACTCTCTCTCCAACAGAAATCAAGAGAGTGATAAGTTTGCTGAAGGATACGATACTGATACAAGAGCATGGAGATATATTCTAGCTGAATGGTTGATTGCAAGGGAGGAAAGAAGAGCAAGGAGTAAAGCAAAATATGAGGAGAAAAAGAGGAAGTATGATGAGGAGATTGAAATGTATATTAAAAGTTCAGAAGAACTCAAAGCAAAAGAGATGAGCAGAATCTCCAAAGATGGAAGATTTCTAAATGTAAAAGCTAGCTCATTTTCAAAATTCAGAATTGAAATGTTAGATGGTTATCCAAAGCAAGACAGACTCAAACTGATAGAAGCTCTAACAGGGACTCCAATCATAGAGGAACTTGAAATTCTTGTATATATAAAGGACCTCATTAGAGAAGAATCAAAAGTTCCGGTCTTTGTCTGATGCTTGTAATTATTTAAACTCAAGAAATCATCTAATGTATAATTGCTGTAATTGTGTCAATTTTTATATTAGTTTTATTTTCCATTATAACTTGGGGTTAGTCTTGTTAACATGCATGAATTTGTGTTAAGCAATCTTCTCACAAATTGGGGGAGATTGTTGTGCAAGACATGCCTGTACAATAACAAGACTAAATCAAATTGACAACCCTAAGTAAGTTATATTGTAATCTTAGTTTGTATTTTATATTGTAACATTAAAGTCTGTAAAAATATCAAAGAGCAGACTGGAGTCTTTTTCTTTGAACAATATCATGCCTAAGAATTCTATCTGGAAGAAGATTAAGAAGATCATGCCTCAGGAGAATTATGAAGAAGCTTGAAGTTGAATAAATATGTTTTGAGAAAAGTGTTCCAAGTCAAGATCTCTACAAGTCACAGATTTAGTGTTATAGAGAAGTCATTCGAGAACTCCAGAATGACTTATGGAGAAGTCAGGAAAGCTACTAGAGAACTCTAAGATATCGATAAGCCAAATTGAAGACATGAAGATTGGAGATATCGACAAGTCATTTCTTCACTAGAGAACTCTGAGTTATCGACAAGTCAAAAATTAATACAGAACTCTGAGTTATCGACAAGTCAAAATCACTAGAGAACTCTGAGTTATCGCAAGTCAAAAATCACTAGAGAACTCTGAGTTATCGATAAGTCAAATATCACTAGAGAGCTCTAAGTTATAGACAAGTCAATTAGTCACTAGAGAACTCAGAGATATCTATAAACGAAAGTGAAGACAGGAAGTGGAGAGATCTCGACAAGCTAAATTCTCTTATAGAGAACTCAGAGACCTCTACAAGTCAAAACAACTATAGAGAAATGAGAGAACTCGATAAGCCAATATACTTATCGAGATGTCAAGTTCTCTATATACCAAACTGGAGATCTCGAGGTAAAACTCAAAGTACAAAATGCAGACCAGTTCAATATCCAAGATTAACAATCAACAAACAATCCAATCAGTTGGATTGACAAGTCTACAAAAGGCATCTTGAGGCGTGCAAGATCAAGGGTGAAGATTAACTGATAAAGGAAGATCAAAGTTAACATAGTATGCAAAGATATGCTAAGCCAGAAATGGAAGATATGCTTTTCCTAAAATGGAATGATTAGTGGCAGTTTACTAAAGTGAATAGCATCTCTTATTATACACTGTGTAAACTAATAGTTAACTATCATATAAAATTAACACTAGTCCTTTGTTAGAAGAAATAATTAAGATAAGAAATATCTTGTATTCTCTCAAGAAAGAAGCTAAGCTCTTTAACAACAAAGATCCTAGAAATTTTGTAGCAAAACATTCTTAATTTTTAAAAGTTAAAAATAATTTTTAGGAATTATTTGAATTAATTATAAATCTTATATTTTATTTAAGTATTTTTAAATAAAATTAATTGAATAAGTGAATTATCAATTAATTAAATCTAAAAATAATTACTTAAAATTAATTATAAATAATTAAATCAATTTTTTTATTTTTGAAAATAATAAAATAAAATAATTTTTGTAATTTAAAATAATTAACTAAATAATTTTTTTAGAATTTAAAAATAATAACTAAATGAATTTTAGAATTAAAAGAAATGATTTTTAGAAAATAGAAAATGAATTTTGATTTTGTTTTAAAAGGAAACTACAGAAACAGGGATTTTAAATTAGTTTTGGGGACTTTTGGATCAAAGTCGGGTTTTAAATTCAGGGAAACAGGTCGAAGTCGGGTCGCTAAAAAAGATTGAAGACATTCATTAGAGAACTCAAATTTTAAGTCTTTAGAAAGAATATTGGTCAACGGTCTAGCCTTTTTTCTAAAATCCTGAATAAAACACCTATAAAAACTAGCATGTCCTAAAAATAAACATATTTCTTTGACAGATTTTGGTGGAGATAGATTAGAAATAAGATCAATTTTAGCTTTATCAACTTCAATTCCCATTGATGAAATTTTATGACCAAGAACAATTCCCTCTTTAGCCATGAAATGACACTTTTCCCAATTAAGAACAAGGTTTGTTTCTTACCATCGTTTTAAAATTAATTCAAGATAATTAAGACACTGATGAAAAGAGGAACAAAAAATGGAACAGTCATATATAAAGATTTCAAGGAAGTCTCCTACCATATTAGAGAAAATGCTCAGCATACATCTTTGAAAGGTGGCAGAGGTAGTAGTGAGACCAAAAGCTAAGCGACTGTAGGCAAAGGTTCCAAAAGAACATGTGAAAGTGGTTTTTTCTTGATCCTCAGGAGCAATGGGAATTTGGAAATAGCCAGGAAAACCATCTATGAAACAGTAGTATGAGTGCCCTGCTAACCTTTCTAACATTTGATCAATGAAGGGTATAGGAAAATGATCTTTCCTAGTGACAGCATTAAGTTTCCTATAATCAATACACATTCTCCAACCAGACTAAACATAAGTTGGAACTAGTTCATCATCCTCATTGACAATGACAGTGATCCCTGACTTTTTAGGCACTACTTGAACATGACTGACCCATGAACTATCATATATAGGATAGATGATTCCATTATCTAGACATTTAAGGATTTCTTTTCTAAAAACTTCCTTAAGAGTCGGGTTTAACCTCCTGTGTGGCTCTCTAACCGGTTTAGCATCATCAACTAAGTGAATCCTTTGTTGGACAATGGCATGGCTGATTCCCTTGATGTCAGATATACTCGACCCTATAGCTTCCTTACACTCTCTAAGTACATATAAGAGTTCTTCCTCTTGAGTAGGTGTTAAATTAGATGCAATTATGACTGGAAGAGACTTAGAAGGACCTAGAAACATATACTTAAGAGTTTCGGGAAGAGGTTTGAGTTCTAATTCTGGTGGACTTGCCTCAAATGATTCACTAGCTTCAAAAAGTAGCAAAGGAAAAGGTTCTAACTCTTGGTTGGAACTAGGAATGGTGGATTCTAACATTTCAATGACCTCATTGTTATAACTAGTATCATCCCAATCTTGACCAAAGCTAAGGACATCATCAACATTCATGGTTTCATTATCAACTAACTCATCTATCATGTTAACATCCATGGGTTGGTCAAAAACTCTGTTAGGTCCCAATGTGTTTGTAGAAGGGGGGGTTGAATACAAACGTTACCAAATAATCGAATAAATGCGGAATAAAAAATGTGAAACAAAATTCAAGTTAAATAAAAATATTATTAAACTTGAAAGGTGTTACAACAACTGTATCGATTACAAGGTATTAATCTCAAATCAATTATCACAAATCTAGAATAAATTCGACATGAACTTTTTCTATTTTTGCAATAATTAGAATCAAATGCTAAACGCGATTTGAGATTAAGTTCTAGGGATTTTGATCCGCTAGATTGTTACACAAGAACACGATAAATAATTCTAGTGGTTTGGATTTAACAATAACAAACTAGAATTTTGATCTTGATGTAAGCAGAGAAGAAAATAAAATATTTCAAGGCGGCTGCTTTCTTTTCTTTGTTCTTGAATGTGTTCTGTATGATTGAGATGTTTTTAAGTTGAATGACTTCTGCTTCTATTTATCAACAGCCGAATTAATTGAATTGGAATGACAATCCTTTAAGCTTGTATGACAATCGGTGAGACTATCCTTTTGAGCTAGCAAGACAATCGTTTGAACCAGCATGACTATCGGTAGGACAATCTTTTGAACTGGCATGACTATCGGTAGGACAATCTTTTGAACTGGCATGACAATCGGTATGACAATCCAGATTGTCATGCTAGTTCATTTTCAATTGTCTTGCTGATTTAAGATTGAATTTAATCCAATTAAACTTCTGAAAATTCCTAAAATTAATTCTGAATTAATTAATCAATTAATTTAATTAATCAATAAATTAATCTTTGCAGATATAATTTATTTACTTAATTAAATTATATGACTTAATTAATTAATAGAGAATTAATACTAACCCTGAGCAGCATCCATTCTTCTGAATATCTTCTGAAAATCACTGAGAATTATGAATCAATTCCGCCACTTCAACGTTGACACTCGATGTACTGTCTGGTTCATGAGTGACTAACTTCCGTGACGTTTCTTCATGTCTTGACTTTGACGCTTTGATTTTCTTCAGATTAAATCCTTGTAATTAATGATACTCTGACGAGATCTCTGTCACTTGATTAAATCCACGATCTTGATTTATATCACTGAGGCATGATCAACTTCTTGAACTTCTTCCAGTGAATTACCTCCTCAAGTCTGTAGATGAACCTTGTTGAAAGGCATATGTCATAGCCTACTCGTTTATTCGAGTATTTAACTCAACTCAAATAAGAATGTAATAAGTAAATAGTGGATCAATCGTCAGAGAGATCTCACAATGTAACATCTGTCAAAGAATAAAGAAACATTGTTCATCTGCAGACTTGAAGATTCACTGGAAGAAGTTCAAGAATTTGATCATGCCTCAGTGATATAAATCAAGATCGTGGATTTAATCAAGTGACAGAGATCTCGTCAGGGTATCATTTATTACAAGGATTCAATCAGAATATCAAAGTCAAGACATGAAGAAACGTCACGGAAGTTAGTCACTCATGAACCAGACAGTACATCGAGTGTCAGCATTGAAGTGGCGGAATTGATTCATAAGTCTCAGTGACTTTCAGAAGATTGTCAGAAGAATAGATGCTGCTCAGGGTTAGTATTAATTCTCTATTAATTAATTAAGTCATATAATTTAATTAAGAAAATAAATTATATCTGCAAAGATTAATTTATTGATTAATTGAATTAAATTGATTAATTAATTTAGAATTAATATTAAGGATTTACAAGATTTTAATTGGTTTAAAATCTGCTTAAATTCAGCAAGACAATTCATTTGAACTAGTATGACAATCGGTATGACAATTGATAGTCATACCGAAAGTCATGCCAATACATTTAATTGTCTTATTAGAATTTCTGTTTAGATTAAAATCTGTTATTAATTCAGCAAGACAATTTATTTGAACTAATATGACAATTGGTATGACAATCAATAGTCATACCGAAAGTCTTGCTAGCTCATTTTAATTGTCTTGCTAGTTGTAAATTTTGTCATACCGAAAGTCTTGCTTGCCAAAGAAGATTGTCATGCCAGTACATGTTTACATTCGGCTGTTTGATAAAAAGGAGCAGAAGATTATTATTTCACCATCAATCAAACAGAACAAAAACTCAAGAACAAAAGAAAAAGGAGCAGAAAAATATTTCATCTCATCTGCAACTTCAAGATCAATTTCTAGATTGTAAAGTTAAATCCAATCAACTAGAAACACTTATCTTGTTCTTGTGTATCAATCTAGCGGATTAAAATCCCTAGAACTTAATCTCAAATCGCATTTAGCATTTGATCTTTTAATTACAAAAATAGAAAAAGTTCATGTCGAATTTATTCTAGATTTGTAATAATTGATTTGAGATTAATCCCTTGTAACCGATACCGTAGTTGTAACACCTTTCAAGTTTAATAAAAGTTTTATTTAACTTGAATTTTGTTTCACAATTTTATTCCGCATTTTATTCGATTAAACGGTATTGTTTGCATTCAACCCCCCCTTCTACAAACAAATTGGGACCTAACAATTGGTATCAGAGCCTTCTGATTAACGTACAAATCTAGATCCTAGACTTTTGTGTTTCTTTCACTTCTTGAATTTTTTATTCACTCAAAAAAAAATTCATAATGACTACACAAAAAGTTGGAACCGTTAAAATTCCACTTTTCGATAAAGAAAATTATGTTATGTGGAAGAAGAAGATGCTACTGTTTTTACAGGTTGCTAATCCCAAATATTTGCAAGTGTTGAAGAAGGGTCCAAAAATTCCTATGGTTATGGAACCAGAGGTAATAGAAAATGATGTGGTGATCACCAAAGCGAGAACTTATGTGAAGGATCCTGAGGACTTCTCTCCTGCTGAAATAGAAGAAGCTTCCCTGGATGCTAGCCTTCAATTAATCTTAGTAGATTCCCTTAATCCCCTGATGAATAGACATGTGATGAATTGTAAAGATTCCAAACATATCTGGGAAACTATTGAGATTATTAATGAAGGCACAGAGGAAGTTAGGGAGAACAAACTAGAAATCCTAACCTCTGAGTATGAATACTTTAAATCCAATCCAGGAGAAGGAATCACTGAAGTGTTTGAGAGGTACAATGCATTGATCAACAACCTGAACATTAATGGTAAATACTATTCCATTAGGGAGGTCAACAAAAAGTTCCTTTTAACACTGCCAACTCATCTCGAACATAGAATCACTGTCATAAGAGAAGCAAGAGATCTGAGTGAGATTTCTTTGGAAAGGCTCTATGGTGTGTTAAAGACTTATGAGTTGGAGCAGATTCAGCAGAAGGAAGTTTATGGGAAAGGAAGAGTGGTCAGCACGTCTACTGCTCTAGTAGCTGATGAACAACAACAACAACCACAATATCAACAACAATCTCAACAGTCAGAAAGAATGGTACAGTCTTCCAAGGTTGAAGATAATGTGATAGTAGCAGAATTTGATTCTCCTACTACAAATCAATCAGGAGATGATTATTATTCCTTGGAAGAACTGGAGCAATTGGAGGATGAGTCAATGGCCCTGATTGTCAAGAGATTCTCAAATGTCAGATTCAAAAGGAATCCCAAGTTCAAGTACAAGTCCAACTACAACAGATTCCTGAAAGGTGGATCTTCATCCTCTACCACCAGCAGTGGTGGGTATAAAACAGGGATGGTTGATCGAAGCACCATTCGATGCTTCAACTGTAATGAGTTGGGACACTTTGCCACAGAATGCAGGAAGCCAAAACAAGCTAGGAAGAACTCTTACAATTCTAATCAGAAGAGTAAATCTGAAAGGGCGTACCTGGCAAAGGGAAGAAGCTGGGATGATACTGACAGTGAAGATGAAGAAGTTGGGAATCTTGCTCTCATGGCTAGTAATGCAAGCACCTCATCGTCAAGAAAAGAGGGCATTAAACAGGTACAACCGGTAGTGTGGATTCTTGACAGCGGATCGTCAAGACATATGACCGGAGATAGAGCCCTGTTATCAAATGTGGTTGAGAAAGCTGGCCCAGTGGTTACCTTTGGAGATAACAGCAAAGGTTTAACGGAGGGATATGGCTGTTTGCTAGCTGGAAATGTTATCATTGAAAATGTATATGTTGTGCAAGGACTTGAACACAATCTGCTTAGCATTAGTCAGTTCTGTGATAACGGCTACAATGTTTTATTCGACAAGCTGAAGTGTCAGATTCTGCACAAGAAAGGTGAAAAACCCTCCTTAATGGGAATCCGGAAAGGAAATCTGTTCGTAGCTGACATGAACTCTGGAAGCAATCTTGAAGTCAATTGTTTCTATGCAAAGGCATCGTTAGATGAGAGTTGGCTATGGCACAAGAGACTTTCTCATCTCAATTTCAAAACAATGAATTCTCTTGTCAAAAGAGAATTGGTAAGAGGTCTGCCTCAGCTGGAATTCTCTCCAGAAGGACTATGTGAGGCTTGCCAGAAAGGAAAGTCAAAGAAAGTAAGTCACAAAGGCACTGACACATCTTCCATAACTGGTGTTCTGCAATTATTGCACATGGATTTATTTGGTCCAGTTAATATCCTTTCTATGTCAAAGAAGTGTTACTGTCTTGTGATAGTTGATGACTATTCCAAGTATACGTGGGTTTTATTTCTTCACTCTAAGGATGAAACACCACAAGTTGTGATTGATCATATCAAGATGATTGAGTTAGATTCTAACGTCCCTGTTAGAGCAATAAGGTCAGATAATGGGACAGAATTCAAGAATGCACTTCTCAATGGATTCTGTACAGACAAAGGGATTACCAGACAATTTTCAGCTCCTAGAACCCCTCAGCAAAATGGAGTGGTAGAAAGGAAGAATCGTACATTGATTGAAGCTGCAAGAACGATGTTAAGTGAATCAGGTCTTCCAATGTACTTTTGGGCTGAAGCTGTCAATACTGCATGTTATACTCAGAATCGAACTCTAATCAACAAAGACTTCATTAAAACTCCTTATGAGATTTTGAATGAACAGAAACCTTCTATCAAATACTTTCATGTATTTGGTGCCAGATGTTTCGTGCTCAAGGATGGAGATGATCGTCGTGGTAAGTTCGAGGCAAAGGCATATGAGGGTATTTTTGTTGGATATGGAAGAAGATCATATAGAGTGTATATCATTGATCAACACAAAGTAACTGAAAGTGTCAATGTTACATTTGATGACACTAAACTCCCTAGTATCCAAACTGAAGATCCTTCTGAGAAACTGAAGTTTGATGATACATCAGATTCAGAATCAGAACATGGTCAAGTACCTGAGGTTATTGCTGGTGAAGAACCTGTTAATCCTGATGATACTCAAGGTAATAGTGATGGAAACTTTGGCAACAATGGAGATACCACTGCTACTGACGGAGAATCTTCAAGTCAACATGGCAACAACTCAGGGGGAGATGCTGAAGGATCATCTAGTAGGACACAACATCACAATGAATTTCAAGGCGAATCATCAAGATCAAATCTTCCAAGACAGACTGTCTGGAATAAAGCTCACCCTTTTGAGTTGATTATTGGTGATCCAGATGTTGGAGTCAGAACTAGACGTGCTACTCAAAATGAGTGTCTGTTCTCAGGATTTCTTTCTGAGATGGAACCTAAGAAAATTGAAGAAGCACTGACTGATCCAGATTGGGTGATTGCTATGCAAGATGAACTCAATCAGTTTGAAAGTCAACAAGTCTGGAAACTGCTACATAGGCCTGTACACAAGAAAGCTGTTGGTACTAGGTGGGTATTCAGGAATAAACTAGATGAAGATGGTGTGGTTACAAGAAATAAGGCAAGACTGGTAGCTAAAGGGTATTCTCAAGCTGAAGGCATTGATTATGATGAAACCTATGCTCCAGTGGCTAGACTTGAGGCCATCAGGATATTTCTGGCATTCGCAGCATTTTCAAACTTTAAAGTTTATCAAATGGATGTCAAGAGCGCCTTTCTGAATGGAAAGCTGGATGAAGAGGTATATGTAGAGCAACCTCCTGGTTTTGAAGATCCAGATCATTTGGATTTTGTCTTCTTTCTTTTCAAGGCTATCTATGGGCTAAAACAGTCTCCAAGAAAATGGTATGACACTCTCTCTGAATTTCTTATTGAAAATAGCTTTATTAGAGGTGTCATAGACAAAACTCTCTTTTCTAAAACACATAAGAAGGATACTATATTAGTCCAAGTCTATGTGGATGATATAATATTTGGGTCTACTAATGATAATCTCTGTAAGAGATTTGCTAAGTTAATGCACAGCAAGTTTGAAATGAGCATGATGGGAGAGCTGAAATTCTTTCTTGGATTACAAGTAAATCAAAGGTTAGATGGAACATTTTTTTGTCAATCCAAGTATCTCAAGGAACTCCTCAAAAAGTACAATCTAGAGGATTCTGCATCAGCAAGGACTCCATCAACTACAGCTGTCAAGCTTGGACCATGTGAAAACTCCATTAAGGTAGATGTCACAAGCTACAGAGGTATGATTGGCTCGTTACTCTATCTTACTGCAAGTAGACCAGATATTGTGTATGCTACATGTTTATGTGCAAGGTTCCAAGCGGATCCTAGAGATATTCATCTCGTTGCTGTTAAACGAATCTTAAGATATCTTAAGGGAACACCAAATCTAGGTATTTGGTACCCTAAAGAATCTGGTTTTAACCTTGTTGGATATACAGATTCAGATTACGCAGGAAGTGTTGTTGATAGGAAAAGCACCTCGGGAAGTTATCAATTCCTAGGAAGCAGGCTAGTCTCATGGTACAGCAAGAAACAGCAAACAGTTTCCAACTCAACGGCCGAGGCTGAATATATTGCTGCTGGAAGCTGCTGTGCTCAGATCTTGTGGATTAGGAACCAACTCCGAGACTATGGCTCTGTATTGAACAAGATTCCTATTTTATGTGACAATACAAGTGCAATAGCCATCACCAACAACCCTGTGCAGCACTCGAGGACAAAGCACATTGACATCAGGTATCATTTTATTAGAGAGCACGTCATGAATGGTACTGTTGAACTATTTTTTATTCCAACAGAAGAACAAATAGCAGATATTTTTACTAAACCACTTGACGAATCCACATTTACCAGATTAGTTGGTAAATTGGGCATGTTGAATAGTTTTAGTGATTAATTTAGTTAATATCTGTGATCTGTTCTTGAATAAATTTACAAATGAATTTTTCAATAATAAAAAAAAAAATTTATTTGCAAATTTATTTTATCATTTTATCATATTTCTTGCTTATTTCTATGTAATATATATTATCTTATCTATTTTTATTTTCCCTACTTGTTAATTTAAAATATCTCAGAATATTTTATTTCCTCTAAAAATATTTTACTATGAATTTTATTTGCTAAAATTCAATAGAAATCTATTTTTAGAATAAAAATAATAAATTCTGATATATTGTCTTTGTTTCTGTAAATATTATAAGTCTGTATTTCAGTTTTACTATTTTGTAAATATTTTCTGATATTTTTACTAAGTTATATAAGTCTTTATAAATTTATATATGTGTGTGTTTCTGTGTTTAAAACTGATATGACAATCGGCAAGACAATTGAAATTGTCTTGCTGAAAGTCATTTCAGTTTAAATTTTGTTTATTATATTATTCAGAACAGTTTTATACTGGCAAGACAATCGGTATGACTATCAATTGTCTTGCCAGTTATAAACTATATATATAATTATTTTCCTTTTATTATTACTGGTATGACAATCGGTATGACTATCAGATTGTCATACCAGTTATAATTTTAGTATTTATTCTATTTTTTCTTTTCCTTCTTTTGCCTGGTATGACAATCGGTATGACAATCCCGGATTGTCATACCAGCTGTTATATAAAGGCGTGTGTTTATTTTTTTTTAAACCATTTCAACAGTTCATTTTTTTTTGGTCGAACAGTTTTCTCTCTTCTCTCTCTTCGAACTAAAACCAACGAATTGCTTCTTTCCTTGCTCGAGTTTTTACTCAGCAAACTGAATCTTCACTCCTGTGATATATACTTACATATATATACATACAGGAGTGCTGTCAAAATTTTCAAATTTTTTTTTCAGTTTGCCCCTTCAAATTCAATTTGTGTTTGTTGATTTTGAACTTTTTATTTTTATTTCAATTTCTGATTTGTGTCTTTTGGTTTGTCAAAACTGCGTTTGTGAGTTAAGAATTTTAACGAGATACATTTCTGTCTAAATTTTTCGATTATAATTAATTTAATTCGAATTATTAAATTAATTTAATTAATTCGAATTTTCTTAATATTATTCTTAAAATTCTGAAAAGCGTGTGTCTTATTATTATTTTAAATGGCTCTCAATTTCCAAATTGTCGCGCATAATCAGGTTGGTTATTTTAATCCGGAAAAATGTGATGTTGAAAAATTTAAGCCATGGATTAGATTTTTAAATGACCATTCGATTGTTAGCTCTGCTATTAAATCAAATGTGATTTTAAACGTCGATCTACTTAGACTGATTTGCACAACCTCTACTGTGGCCGATGATTCAAAATCTTTTTCATTCACCGTCGCAAACACACAGTATGTAGTTGATGAAACAGTCGTCAATCGTGCGTTAAATTTTCCACTAGACAATTTCTGTAATTTACCCTCTGAAAATGATATCACAAATTTTTTCAATGCTATTCACTATCAGGGGGTGATCAATTTAACCAAACTTTCTAAATCAAATTTGGTGTTTGAATGGGATATTTTCTTCGATACACTTTCCAAAGTGTTTGCCAACTGCACAAAATCCAATTTTTATAACATCACTTCCACTCTGCAGTATATTCGTCTGGCGGTTGTTTTCAATCAAAGGATCAATTTTGGCAAACTACTTTTTCCCATTCTCTTGAGACGTCTAACTTCTGCTTTACGTGATCATTCTACAAATCGTAGGGTATCATGTTACTATGCTCGTTTTCTCATGCTTATAGCAGATCATCTTCTCACACCTGAACACAAAGCCCTTTTTGCTAACTCTGCAGTAACCGAACCCCCTCCAGTTAGCAAAAAGATTTACACTCGCCAAGACACAACCTTCAAATTCATGCAAGTTCCAGTACTTGTATCTGCTTTCATGGCCACTTATATTCCTTTACCTATTTTCAATCTTCCCGGCCATGAACAGCAACCTCAACCTCCAGTGGTTCAAGCCACCCAGGCTCCTCCAACATCAGATGCTCTTCCATTACAGGTAGTAATTCCTCACTCTCACTCTCTTCCTACTTCTGTTGAAAGACCCCCAGTGGTTGATAGGGCTGACCATGAAGTTGTAGAACCACAGCTTCAATCCCAGGTCATAGAGCCAAACACAGAGTCACATTCTATCTCAACCTTTCCCCCACTGTCTAAAATGTTACCCAGAAGATTTCTAGGAAGTAGTACATTGTTAAATATGAGTGAACCCTCAGCTCTGCCTCCTCCTAAGAAAAGAAGAACATATTCTGAGGCATTTGAAAGCCCATCCTTGTCCTCCCAACAGGACATGGACTTTGAAATGGCCAATGAACAGTTACTAGAGGCATTCTCTCAACAACATGTATCTATTGAAATTCGCCATAGGGCCATGGCATCTTGTACTGAGTCAAGCACAATTCCATTACTCACAATGGAACCATACACTTCCCCAGATCATACTCAGGACACACAGCGAGGAGTGCACGTAGAGTCGGTTACAGTGCCTGCCATAGTTACGGCAGAAGAGCAGTCACATGCTTCAGAGGGAAAATCTGACTCTCCGCCATCTTTAATAGAGTCATTTTCTCCCCTCCCAGATCCAACACCTCTGGCTCCCTTATGGGATTCTCCACTCGCAGATTTATCTGGAGAAAGTGGAGGGCAACTCGGTCAATCTATCCCTGAAGCAATTCAGACATCTATTCCAAAAGATTTGATAGTATTGACTGAGGATCGGGACTCGCGAATTCCCATTGCACCACCACTAACCTCTCTTGAAGAGGCTAGGGTGATTTTTAATGCAGGTACAGAAGAACAGCAACAGGAAGACTCCTCACGAGCAATTATATTGAGAGAAACACATGCACGTGAGGTGAGTGAGCCAAACACGAGTGAAATTCAGGTGAGAGCACACACAGACACAGATACTCAAAACCTGTTAGCTCAAATTGCTGCTCTAAAAGAAGAACTTGTTAAAAGCCAAGCTGAAGCTCAAGCATTCAAAGCACAAGTGGTTGAACGGTCCTCTTCTTCCACCTCTGTCAACAATCAGCTTGCAATCATAAGGAATGACATCTCAGATCTAAAGACCACTGTAATACCAAAGCTCAATTCTATTCAGGACACTCCAACTTTATCAGCTGATGACATATCCAACTTCTGCTCTCTACACACAAGAATGACTTCTCTTGAAGACCTCGTTGAGATGAATCATTCACTGGACTCCTCAAGATTTCTAAAGATAGAGACGGGCATGGAACATCTCAATGAAGGGATGAAGCACCTATATTTCATGATCAAGAATTCTCATTGCCCTAATGAAGAACAAAGAGCTTATTTTGAAGGACCGTCTGGTGGAGGATCAGGCTCTGGAGGTGATGGAGGTTCCAAAGGAAAGTCAGTAGAGGATCCCTCAACTAAGGGGGAGAAGAAAGGAAGTAGTGCCAAAGGGAAAGAAAAAGATACCTCTGCTGGAAACAAAGGAAAGGCTGATGATGTCTACTACAGTGGAGAACAGGATGACTTTGATATTTTTGACATTCCCACTGAACCAGTTCAGGAAGATAAAGATGGGTTATTTGAAGCTAAATAGGAAAGTGATTTTGGAGAATGGGAAGAAGAAGCTCAAGTGGATCCTATGTTTGAGAAAGAATTTCAGAAGGAGCAGTCAGAGATGAAAAGAAAAGAAGCTGAACGCAAGAAGGTCTCTCAGATCATTGACATGAGAAAAGACATTCAAAGAACAGAAACTCTTCAAAAGCAACGTCTTCATGACATTAAGGCTCAAGAAAGGGGAAGAGATGTCAGACTAAAGATTGGGGAAAAATGGGATGAAGCTAGGAGAGTACTTGATATGCCTCAGCTGAGCACTAACAATGATAGGCAGTTCTTACATCTTCTTGACAAGCTGGAAATCTCAAATCCTAACAATGACATGTACATGAATGCTATCAAGACTGAAGTCTCAAGGATCACAGCTGCTTTTGATAGATCCCTAAATGAGATGAGCATTTTTGTATATTGTCAGAGTGAAGGATCATTCAAGGTGTCACTTCATCTATTTGAGAATCGTTCTTTGTCAGAGATTTGGGTTCTTTTAAACAAAGTCAAAAGAAGCTCAGAATTGAATGAAGTTCTTCGAGAAAGGCTTAAAGAGTTTGCCAGCAGGGCTAGTCCTCAAGTGGTCAACAATCCTCATCAGGTGAGATTCTTTAAGTCTGATTGTCTTCAAATCTGTCAGCTAGATGTACAATCTCTTAAAGACTACTCAGCTAAGCATCTGGTCTGGATGGAACATCATTTGAGAACTGCTGGATATTCATCCATGTTGAAGACTCAAGCTGCTGACTTGATTCAAGCTTATTGTGAAAAGAATGTTAAAAGATACAATCAACTCAAGAATAAGCTGAAGTCAATTGGAGTTTAACCAGTCAGACCAGCAAGCTTCACTTCAGAAAAGGATCGTGTCTTTGACAAGGAATTGCTTCAAGATTTAGAAGAAGGTGAAGTCAGAAGAGAAGACAACTGAAGTCAATTAGCTCAAAACTCAATGTAATATGATTAGAGCTTTATGAATCAAGATAGTCTAATGTAGTTATATGTTCAGGCTAGAGGAACATCTATCTTGTATTCACTTGTAAATTTCATTTGGAATCTGGAAAATGTTAAATATAATCCAGAACTTTTCTGCTATTTACTTTACATTACTGTTTATATCTTTTTCTTATTTGTTAGTTGAGTTATCCTCTAGGTATTTGTTGTTATTATCTAACAAGCAAATAGGGGGAGATTGAAAGGCATATGTCATAGCCTACTCGTTTATTCGAGTATTTAACTCAACTCAAATAAGAATGTAATAAGTAAATAGTGGATCAATCGTCAGAGAGATCTCACAATGTAACATCTGTCAAAGAATAAAGAAACATTGTTCATCTGCAGACTTGAAGATTCACTGGAAGAAGTTCAAGAATTTGATCATGCCTCAGTGATATAAATCAAGATCGTGGATTTAATCAAGTGACAGAGATCTCGTCAGGGTATCATTTATTACAAGGATTCAATCAGAATATCAAAGTCAAGACATGAAGAAACGTCACGGAAGTTAGTCACTCATGAACCAGACAGTACATCGAGTGTCAGCATTGAAGTGGCGGAATTGATTCATAAGTCTCAGTGACTTTCAGAAGATTGTCAGAAGAATGGATGCTGCTCAGGGTTAGTATTAATTCTCTATTAATTAATTAAGTCATATAATTTAATTAAGAAAATAAATTATATCTGCAAAGATTAATTTATTGATTAATTGAATTAAATTGATTAATTAATTTAGAATTAATATTAAGGATTTACAAGATTTTAGTTGGTTTAAAATCTGCTTAAATTCAGCAAGACAATTCATTTGAACTAGTATGACAATCGGTATGACAATTGATAGTCATACCGAAAGTCATGCCAATACATTTAATTGTCTTATTAGAATTTCTGTTTAGATTAAAATCTGTTATTAATTCAGCAAGACAATTTATTTGAACTAATATGACAATCGGTATGACAATCAATAGTCATACCGAAAGTCTTGCTAGCTCATTTTAATTGTCTTGCTAGTTGTAAATTTTGTCATACCGAAAGTCTTGCTGGCCAAAGAAGATTGTCATGCCAGTACATGTTTACATTCGGCTGTTTGATAAAAAGGAGCAGAAGATTATTATTTCACCATCAATCAAACAGAACAAAAACTCAAGAACAAAAGAAAAAGGAGCAGAAAAATATTTCATCTCATCTGCAACTTCAAGATCAATTTCTAGATTGTAAAGTTAAATCCAATCAACTAGAAACACTTATCTTGTTCTTGTGTATCAATCTAGCGGATTAAAATCCCTAGAACTTAATCTCAAATCGCATTTAGCATTTGATCTTTTAATTACAAAAATAGAAAAAGTTCATGTCGAATTTATTCTAGATTTGTAATAATTGATTTGAGATTAATCCCTTGTAACCGATACCGTAGTTGTAACACCTTTCAAGTTTAATAAAAGTTTTATTTAACTTGAATTTTGTTTCACAATTTTATTCCGTATTTTATTCGATTAAGCGGTATTGTTTGCATTCAACCCCCCCTTCTACAAACAAATTGGGACCTGTTTCTGAATCCTTTGACATATATTACTTTGCGAGATCTCTCTGACGGTCGATCCACTATTTACTTATTACATTCTTATTTGAGTTGAGTTGAATCCTCGAATATACAAATAGGCTATGACATATGACTTACAAACTCATTGGGTTATTTTCCTATATTAAAAATATTGAGATTAATTGTCATGTTTCCAAAAGTAAGTTTCATTAATCCATTCCTACAGTTGATCAAGGTATTAGACGTGGCAAGATAAGGTCTTTCTAAAATGATGGGAATTTGATTTTTCAGATTTTTGACTTGTTCACTCTCTATGATAACAAAATCGACGGGGAAGATAAAATCACCAATCTTAATCAACACATCTTCAACTATATCCGTTGGGGTTTTGATAGAACGGTCAGCAAACTGAAGAGTAACACTAGTATTTTTAAGTTCACCTAAACTCGAGGCTTGATAGACATATAATGGAAGAAGATTCACACTAGCTCCTAAATCAAGTAAAGCTTTATCAATAAAGGAATTACCTATGACGCAAGAGATGGTACGACAACCAGGATCCTTATACTTCACAGGGATTTGATTTAATAATATAGAACTAACATGAGAGGTTAGGAAAGATTTCTTAGGGACATGAGTGGTTCTTTTATAAGTACACAAATCTTTTAGACACTTAGCATGAGGGAATTTATTGAATTGCATCAAAAAGAGGAATGTTGATCTTGACTTGCTTAAATACTTCCAAAATCTTATCTAACTGAGCAAATTGTTTGTTTGAGATAAGTCTTTGAGGAAACGGAGCTTTAGACATACAGACTTTTTCACTAGACACATCAGAGTGGGGTTTTGAAGGTGGTTCTTTGGATGTGATGACTCATTAGATTCAGAAGTTTCAGGATTTGAAGATTGTGGAAGACTAGGATTCAAGAGTAGAGAATTTGGTTCATATGTTAGCTTATCTTCTTGATGAGTATTAACACATGCATGATTGTTGAATTGATTATCAAACCTTAGAGAGATAACAAAGTTCACATTTTTATGAGACTTTTGGTTTTGATGAAATTAGGATTAACCTCGGGTTGACTAGGGAAACGATTTTTCTCTCTCTCACTGATTGTGTTTGCCAATTGACTAACTTAAACCTCTAGATTAGATATGGCTTGTGTATTTGAATTTAGCAACTTCCTATCTTGGGTTATAACTTGCATGAAATATTGTTGAGATTTAAGTAAATCCTCCATACTCTATTCAATGGAATTCAATTTCTTATCAGATTCACTAAAACCAGGAGGATTCAAGGGGACCGAGTTAGGATAATGACCAAGATTTTGAGGAGGATATGGGTTGGGTTTTTGAGTTGGGGATGGACCGGGATTGGGCTTTTGAAAAGCAGTTGAGAATTTTGATTAAACTGATTGTATTGACCTTGGTTCCATGAGAAATTTGGGTGATTCTTTCATCCAGGATTGTATGTGGGTGCATATGGGTCATTCTTAACTCTAGCTTGAAACATGACATTGACTTGTTCAATTTCAGGGCGATTGTCTATCACGTGATTAGGAGAACTACATTTTGCACAAATAGAAAATTGAGAAGACAAATTGTTGGTTTCTAAGGCTTCTAGACGTTTAGTGAGTGTCGCTAACTTAGCTTCGGTTGCAATAGAATTACCAACTACGTGTAAGCCCTTAGATCTTTCAGATTCAAGATTGGGTTCCCTAGTTGACTCCCGGAACATTATTTTTTCAGCTAACTCCTCAAAAAATTGTCAAGCTTCTTCCTCATTTTTATCCATAAATTTACCTTGGCACATAGTAGTTAACAAAGCAGAGGTTTGACTGTCTAAGGCTTCATAAAGAATTTTACAAAGTCTCCATTTTTCTATACCATGTTGAGGACACTTAGACAAAAGCTTTTTAAATCTATCAAAATATTTCCAAAAAGACTCATTTCGATTTTGTTGAAATTGGTTGATTTCATTCCTAAGTCTGTTTACCTTATGGTTTGGAAAATATTTTTTAAGAAAGATAGACACAAATCCCTCCCACGTGGAAATATAATTACCGGGTAGACTATACAACCATTGTTTAGCCTCTTCTTTTAAAGCAAAGTTAATAAGTCGGAGCCTAATGGAGTCTTCACTGAGTTATTGGAGTTTTTGTAAAGCACACACTTCCTCAAATTTTCGAATGAAAAGATATGGATCATCTCCCTCTACCCCGGAAAACCTAGGAAACATGCTAATGTTGTGATGTTTGATTTCAAAAATATTCGTGATTACTTCAAGTAGGACAATGCATGAGGGTTCAGCGGAACGAGCGAGATAATAACGGTTTTTAAGTGAGACAGACATGACTATAGGTGGAATTTCTACTTCTTCTTTTGACTCAATTTTAATTGGTGAAGAGAACTCGAGTTGCCTTACTACTGTAGGAGATGAAAGGTTAAAGTGTCTTATTAATCTAGATGAATGGTCTCGAACCCAATTACTTTACATATAGAAAAGTAATCACGTAGCAGACAAGAGATATAAGTAAACGCCTAAGAAAAATTGGGAAATAAAAAAAATCTTAGATCTATGGGTAATCCTAAAAAAAAATCTAGACAGCTTCTAACTTTTGGACCACCAAAAAGTCTATAAATCTAGATTTATTCAAAGTGATTGGCCATGTAAGCGGGGGAACTTCCTTGTAAACAAGGCGCTGAATTGGAGAACCGCTAGCCTAGTCACCAATCCAAATTGGCCAGGAAAGTGATACACTTGCCTTGTCACCAAAAGTTTGAATAATTCCAAATTTACTTCCTCTTTTAGGTACCTTCCTAATTGAGCTCGAAATCCTAGGGGCCAATGTCTACTTAATTTTATTAAGGTAGGTGAATGCAAGATGAAGAAATTAATGATTTGTTGGCCAAGGAAATGGTGATGAAATCCCTCATCTTATCTTGTAATGGGGTGGTGCCCTTAAGATTAATTAGATGATGCAACACACAAAGAACGAGATAATAAACACTTATGGATGCACTACATTACGTGTATTATACTAAATTGTACGTATCTCTTTCCTCCAGAAATCACCACAATTGTATAAGATGGAAAACAATAAATAAAAAAAGAAAATCTAGATGATGTGATCCTACATGAAAGAATGAATGATGCAACAAATTGGTTTTAACAATTAACTAATTACAATTTGGATTTTTCAATATTTTTTTTGGGATTTTTCAATAATAAAAGTGAGAAAAAAATAGAGAGGTGATACGGAATACCGAAAGCACTTTCAAAAATTCCAAAAGAGACAGTGAGGCCTTCTAGCGGTATTCTTGTCCAAGCTTTCCTGCGCTTCGCGATTTCCTAAAAAAAAGAAAAAAAACTAGTCCGAAGAATGAAATATCAAGGAGTAAAAATTGACAATAGTCCCCGGCAGCGGCGCCAAAAACTTGATGTGTAGATAACTGCAAGTGCATATCGGTTAATTGTAGAAAATACAGGTCGATCCACATAGACTATGAATTTTCAAAATCCTAACAATTTAAATCAGACGAACTAGACAATAAGATTTGAGAGAAGTTTGAATTAACCTAAATAACAAATAGATCAAATAATATGGAAAAACCTAGGAATCCGAATCTGTTAATCAATCACAATTAATATCAACTCGCCCAAAAATGAATTCTCTTTTCTTCACAAAATAATGTATATCAATTAACGAGACAAACATATACTATGAAACTTGTTATCTAACAATAACCCATCAAAACTTCATGGAGCAAGCATAGATTATGAAAAATAAACCCTGTAACAATAATATATCAAAATCACTTTGTCAATTGAACAATTAAGCACCAAGAAAAATCTTGAGAATCAGATATGAACAAGAAGATATCAAAGCAATAAAATTAACTTCATCTTCATCTGAGGGAACAAATTTAGCTACACATGATAAAAAGATGAGTAAAACAAATAACTAATTGGGTGTCTTGGGTTGTGTTGAGGTGTTGGATGTCTTTGGATGTGTAACAAGAGGGGAGACCCATATTTATGGAAAATATGAGGGTTTGGGTCTTGGAATACATGTAGGATTCTTAAAATAAATCCTTCTTCTTCTCCAAAAAGTATTATATTTATCTTCCAATTCCCTTGACTTTTAGAATAGTCCACCTCCTTCCTTATTTGCACATTTTCCAACTCAAATTCTGATTTTATTTATTTTCCTACAAAACAAAGTAAAACAATTTATTTATTAATAAAATTACGAAAATGGACATAAAATAGGTATTAATAATATGCAATAACATGGACCTATCAAAAATAATCTTAGTTGTTTGTTTGAAAAAGTGAGTAGAGATGGTGGCTTATTAGGGTACACCCACACAGAGTTTAGCTTGTTTGACAGGGAAGTAGTATTTGAACAACTATTACATAATTATTCGGAGCATGAAGCTGTGTCATTAGAAATTCAGTTCTTCCCTATTACACTTGAACATCAACATTTAATATTGTTATCATGTTCCCCGACTATATAGTAAGAACATAATTTTCAAAGTACCGCTATCATAACAATTTCAAAGGCACCGTTGCTTCTTCCCACTTGGACGTTCCTCACATTCTTTCTCACCACACCTCATCCTTTTCCGAAGTTGATTTTGAATATGCTACACGACTGCTGGTTGAATTCATCAGGCCATAAATCAAACAAGTCAGGAGAAGAAAATTCCAAAACCACAGCTAACTCTTTCCGGAATTCATCATCCTGATTGTCCACATTTATTGCTTAAATTTGAGGAGCATCCGTTGCTTCAATCATCTCTAACTCTTGATCGTCATAAATAAAAGTACTATCATCATCTATAATTTATGATATTCATCTCTCCGTACATTCTTTTCCGAAACTGCAACTGATAGCTCTTGCACCAAAATCTCCTAAATAACATATTAAGGCGAAAACACGCGCTAATATTCACGCAAGTATACGTGTTCGCAAGTAGTATAAGATATAAATCAGATTCCTTCCCACAGAGACTGGTTTAGGTTAAGTTCAATTTATGCACCTATGCAACAATGTATGGTTATCGCTCAAAGCTAAGACAAATAACAAATTGGGTTTTTATTAAACTAAGAAATTATACTAAATAACCTTAACCAAGAGAATTGAGGTTGAATTACTATATATGACAAACATGAAATTCTAACTTCATTACTACTTCATTCCAAGTCATTGTTCTTAACCTTAACATGTGATGGTGATGACACTAATCAGATAACACGAAACTAGTAAACGCCAACTTTCGTTGTACGAATACCCTACTACCAAGCATCCACAAAAGAGATAGAAGTTGAATAGACACCAATTATGCTTAGTCCTTATATGTCTATAAGAATTGAAAACATAACGGTTTAATGTGCAAGTTATCTATCGTGATTATATAGGGCAAGTAAGATGGTTAAAATTACCTACGAATCATGCATAACAAATACATGAACCTATGCTAGCATGGCAAGTTCTAACCTCTATATTCAATGTCGCTTCAATAGAGATTAACACGCTATCTTATATGTTAGCTACGCACATAAGACGAATAAGCACAACCAATACCAGGATATCAATCAATCACCACACACTAAGATATCAGAACAAATTAACTATAGAAATCCATAAGTAAATCCGTTAGAACCCCATGATAACGATTAGCCCATAATAGAACTCATCGTCACCATGGGTTCATATGAAAGCATGTTAATAACACAACTATATAAGGCTGAAAAATTACTTAATAAATAGTGAAATACGTCACAAGAGTATTAAGGTTCAAAGCATAGAGAAAACTAGCATCCACTATTACATTGAATTAAAAGAATCACGAGATAAACTAATGCTCCCTCTTCTTCGTTGTTGTGTGCTAAAACGGTCTTCTCAATCTTCTTGCCTTCGCTCTGGTTGAAGAAAACGTCTTCCCATAAGGTTTATATAAGAGTCCAGGAGTCACTGCGCCAACAAAAGCCCAAACAGAATTGAAAACAAATCAGACCATAATATGAAATTCCACACTCACGCGGTCGTATGCTCCCTCCACGCGGTCGCCTGCTAGCACGTGGCCGCGTGCTCCTAGCGCGCGGTCGCGTGCCACCCTTATAGAAAATTCTCTATTTTGCTCATGTTTATGCTGATTTCTCTGCTCATCACCCCTAGACTGATTCCAAGTACTTCCTTAAGCTTTATTTGATGAAAACCACCTATCTAAGCAAGTTATACCCTGAAATGCAAAAACACTAGAAAATGCGTCAAATACACAAAATACTTGAGTCCAAGACACCAATTCAAGCTGTTATGAGACGCTCTAAGTGGTATAAAAGGCCACTTATCATACCCCCAAACTGGAATCGATGGTTGTCCTCAAGCATCACAGACTCAAACTCAGAATAAATTATGCATGAATGCAACTATATGAATGCGGCGATCCCCTCGCAATGACTAAACCAGCCAACACATGACATATCAATAAATGCAATTAGGAGACTAAAGATCAATCAAATCATGCAAGCTAACATACAACTATAAATGTGGTGTGTGCAAATGCTTAACAGATATGCTTCGAAACTAGATCAATCATCATAACTTAATTATCCTCAAGGCAATCACCCGCTTATACGAAGAATATATTCTAGACATAAAATGACTTATAACACTACAAGATTATTGGAGTTTATTACGGATTCTTGCTTTTATTCAACACATAAAACAAATGCTTATTTGATCGTGCAATGAGTGAGGTCCACAAAAGACTTATGCAATGGTACCCATTTAGCGAGCGTTAGGTTAGCGAATCCCAGACTATTAAAGCCTTAGGTCACTAGGCACAAAGTCCCCTAAAAACTTAATAACTCGAATACCAAATAGACCACTCGCGATCAATTGTGCATTAAACCATTTTCTTTTTTTTTCTTTTTCACATATATATATATTTCAATTTCTGAGCAAGTGCGTTTCGCTCCATCTTGCTCAACCCTAGACCACTCGTATACAATACGAGCCGACTACTAGCCATTTGACGCCTAGCCACAACTAGCAGTGAATTCTAATTTCTATCTCAAATTTTTACCTTTTCATGTCTTTTATTATTAAGAGCCTAGCATTCATTCTAAGTATAAGCAATAGATTAACCTCAAAAACCATCAAACCATGACAACGATCTAGTCCTTAAGCATACTCTAAGACTTAGTGAAATTACAAGTGTTTCTAGCATGCATGTTAACCTAACAAGATTCAACATCACTCTAACGCTATCACTACACTCGCATCAATATCACATATTAATCGGTAAAGCAACACAAAGGGATCATGCCATATGCATGAAAATGCAACTACATGGACTCACATAATAACACAAACAAAAATGCAAATAAATATGTCCTAAATGAACAATCTTGCAAAAATATGAATGAACTACAACTAAACATGCAATATGAATCTATATGAATCTATATAGACACACATACACTACTAATCCCTACATTATCACCCCCAAACTTAAAATTTTCAATGTCCTCATTGAAGGTAATAATAAGGATTTCAGGCATACCTAATTAGCGGGAGAATCACCCTCATCGGGTGGAGGATCAGGTGGCCAATCAACCTCGCCACAAGTGTCTCGAACAACAGTACCGAAAGCGTGTGTCAAATCTTCAGCAAAATATCGGTGGATGACATGCATGGCCTCCATACGCCTAGTCAATCTTCTATACTATGCATCACCAACACCAGTCCTATCAACTACCAGTTACACATAAGAAGAACCCTCTGTAGGCACTGGAATATCCATACAACCACTCGCTACATCATCAAAAATACATCCCAACCCCTTATCATGGGGTGCACCTAAGAATGAATAACTCAAGTGATCTGGCATTCGGTTGAGCTCAAGTGTGGGAGCTTCTTGAATAAATGGTTCAAAACGCTCCTGAGAAATTTTCAGCTCTGCTAACCCAAGAGAATCGAATGGCATATCCAGCTTCCTCATCCACGAAGGTGCATTCAAATCCTGCAATTGCTCTGCTCCTTCTTTATCTTCAATAAATGATTCCCCTATTAAGGATCTCTATAAGGTATCTGACCTTGGCAATTGGTCAGGCTCTGAATTTACTACAGAGTCGACCCACTCTACTTTAAAGCACTCCTCTTTAGCCGTGGGTAACTTTATTTCCTTGAACACATTAAAAGTGACCTTTTGATCATAAACCTTCATCGAAAGCTCTCCTTTTTGCACATCGATCATAGTTCGGCCTGTAGCCAAGAATGGTCTTCCCAAGATAATGGGAATCTTCTTATCTTCCTCGAAATCAAGAATTACAAAGTCAGCAGAGAAGATGAGTTTATCCACATTGACCAAGACATCCTCCACTATACCTCGTGGATAAGCGATAGAATAGTCAACTAGTTTCAATGGCATGTATGTTGGTTTCGTATCAGGCATACCAAGCTTCTTAAAGATAGATAAGGGCATCAGATTGATGCTAGCTCCTAAACCATATAAACACTTGTCGAACGACAAGTTTCCGATGGTGCAAGAATAGTGAAGCTTCCAGGATCTTTAAGCTTCGGAGGCAACTTCTGTTGCAGCACAACAGTGCATTTCTCCGTTAGAGCAACGGTCTCTAAGTCATCGAGCTTCACTTTCCGAGAGAGAATACCCTTCATAAACCTCGCATAGCTAGGCATCTGTTCAAGAGCTTCAGCGAAAGGTATGTTGATATGAAGTTTCTTGAACACCTCCAAAAACTTCTCAAACTACTTATCCAGCATTTTCCTCTGCAGCCTCTTAGGAAAAGGAGGTGGATGATAGATCTGTTTCTCCCCTGTATTACCCTCAGGAGGAGTGTGTTCCACAGTAGTCTTCCTTGGTTCCACCTTTGCTTCCTTCTGCACTTCTTCTTCAGCCACAACTGCATTTTCTGAAACTTGAGATTTTTCAAGCTCTTCGTCTTGCTGAATTTCGGGGCTTGCGACCTTTCCAGACCTCAAGGTGATGGTGTTCACCTGTTCTTCAACTTCCCTCTTTCCTAGATTTGTTTCTGTATCACTAGGAAGCGTTCCCGGTGGTCGATTCAATAAGGCATTAGTAATTTGTCCTATTTGGTTCTCTAGAGTCTTGATAGAAACAATCTGACTTTGGCATATAAGAGCCTGGTTTTTGCACATAAGCCGCAACTCCTCCAATTCAGATTTTTCATTCGAAGATAGACATGCACCATGAGTTTGTTGTTTTGGTGTAATTTGTTGCTGAAAACCAGAAGGGTTGAATAGCTTATTTCCAAACTGCTGAAACGGTTGTTGCATCGCATTCTGATTGTTGCTCCAGCTGAAGTTAGGATGATTCCAGTTGTCAGGATGATAAGTGTCTGGAACTGGTTGCTGCGATCTCTGAAAGTTGCTCACAAACTGAGCCGAGTCACTAGATATAGCGCATTGCTCCGTCACATACGGACCTGCACACAGCTCACAAACACTAATTATCTGCTTAACACCATAGTTAGCCAAATAATCGATATTCATAGACAACGCCTTTAGTTGAGCAGTGATAGCCGTAGCTGTATCCACTTCAAGAACTCCTGCTACCTTGCCCTGTGGACATCTCTGGCTTGGATACTGATATTCATTAGCAGCCATCAGTTCAATTAGATCATAAGCTTCCTCATAGCTCTTTGCCCATAATGCTCCGCCTGATGCTGCATCGAGCATGGGTCTGGACTATGCTCCCAACCCATTATAAAAATAATTGATGATCATCCAATCAGGCATTTTATGATGATGACACTTCCTAAGTATCCCCTTGTAGCGCTCCCAAGCTTCACATAGCGAATCTCCCGATTGCTGCGCAAATTGAGTAATAGCATTTATGAGTGAAGCTGTCTTCGCCATAGAGAAGAATTTAGTAAGAAACTTCTGAGCAAGATCTTCCCAAGTAGTAATCGAACCAGCTGGTAGAGAGTGTAACCAACTCTTAGCCTTGTCCCTCAGAGAGAATGGGAACAGTCTCAGCTTCACGGCATCTTCAGAAACACCGTTGAACTTGAAGGTGTCGCAGATCTCAATGAAATCCCTAATGTGCATATTAGTATCTTCAGTCGGAGAAACCCTAAACTTGATTGAATTATGCACCCATTGAATTATGCCAGGCTTGATCTCAAAGGTATTAGCTGTGATAGCTGGCCGGACAATGCTAGATTGAATGTCATTGATCTTGAGTTGAGAAAAATCCATCAAGGCTTTCATTCGTGCTGCTGGATCTCCCATTGTACTGAGTACCTGAAACACAAACAAGTAAACCGTGAGAGTAAAAGAGTCCGAGTCAGCGAACTTTAACGACCACTGATGACAAGCACATAAACTAAAAATTAACACCAAGTCCCCGGCAACGGCGCCAAAAACTTATTAGGGCGAAAATATGCGCTAATATTCACGCAAGTATACACGTTCGCAAGTAGTATAAGATATAAATTAGATTCGTTCCCACATAGACTGGTTTAGGTTAAGTTTAATTTATGCACCTATGCAACAATGTATGGTTATCGCTCAATGCTAAGACAAATAACAAATTGGGTTTTTATTAAACTAAAAAATTATACTAAATAACCTTAACTAAGAGAATTGAGGTTAAATTACTATATATGACAAACATGGAATTCTAACTTCATTACTACTTCATTCCAAGTCATTGTTCTTAACCTTAGCATGTGACGATGATGACACTAATCAGATAACACGAAACTAGTAAACGCCAACTTTCGTTGTACGAATACCCTACTACCAAGCATCCACAAAAGAGATAGAAGTTGAATAGACACCAATTATGCTTAGTCCTTATATGTCTATAAGAATTGAAAACATAACGGTTTAATGTGCAAGTTATCTATCGTGATTACATAGGGCAAGTAAGATGGTTAAAATTACCTACGAATCATGCATAACAAATACATGAACCTATGCTAGCATGACAAGTTCTAACCTCTATATTCACTGTCGCTTCAATAGAGATTAACACGCTATCTTATATGTTAGCTACGCACATAAGACGAATAAGCACAACCAATACCAGGATATCAATCAATCACCACACACTAAGATATCGGAACAAATTAACTATAGAAATCCATAAGTAAATCCGTTAGAACCCTATGATAATGATTAGCCCATAATAGAACTCATCGTCACCATGGGTTCATATGAAAGCATGTTAATAACACAACTATATAAGGCTGAAAAATTACTTAATAAATAGTGAAGTACGTCACAAGAGTATTAAGGTTCAAAGTATAGAGAAAACTAACATCCACTGTTACAACAAATTAAAAGAATCACGAGGTAAACTAATGCTCCCTCTTCTTCGTTGTTGTGTGCTAAAACGGTCTTCTCAATCTTCTTGCCTTCGCTCTGGTTGAAGAAAACGTCTTCCCATAAGGTTTATATAAGAATCCAGGAGTCACCGCACCAGCAGAAGCCCAAACAGAATTGAAAACAAATAAAACCATAATCTGAAATTCCGCACTCACGCGGTTGCATGCTCCCTCCATGCGGTCGCTGCTGGCACGTCGCGTGCTACCCTTCTGGAAAATTCTCTATTTTGCTCTTGTTTTTGCTGGTTTCTCTGCTCATCACCCCTAGACCGATTCCAAGTACTTCCTTAAGCTTTATTTGATGAAAATCACATATCTAAGTAAGTTATACCCTGAAATGCAAAAACACTAGAAAACACGTCAAATACACAAAATACTTGAGTCCAAGACACCAATTCAAGCTGTTATGAGACGCTATAAGTGGTATAAAATGCCACTTATCATAACCTGCTCTTGTTGATAATTCTCCATTACTCCTAATACAGGTAACTCCTAGGCAAGTCGAACTCCATCACTTGTATCATCAGGTAAACCAATTTGTTTTTGCTCAGAAATATCCATTCCAAATTCTTGATATAATTCGTCCATCCAACCATTCACATCTCAATCTACTGTAGACTCATTCGAAATTTGAACACCATCACCAGACGGCCTCTCTTAATCTTTTTAAACTATGTTCTTAATCCCTGCATCCCCTTGGGTGCGAATATCTTACTTTGTTGCGGCTTTAATAGGACACAATACTAAAACTTTTTATGAAACCCTGACTTATTTAATAGTCTTACAAAGCACATAATTATCAATTCCATAAAGTGAATATTCATGCATCATCCAGTGCTCGTATTCGTGATCATCATCCAATTTTTTCTTCTTTTTCTTCTTATCATCACAATCTTTATAAAAAATCAAGAGTTTACTGTATCCGATATCTTCACCAGCCTTGTTTTTCACAACAAGATTGTTTAGTCCCGTCCACGAACCGCAACCACTCCTTCAGACACGAGTCAGCCTTTTCCTTAACTCCGTGAACACGTAAATAGTCTTCTTAATCTTGTTCTTGTTCGACGAATCACTAGAAGATGTAATCCAATGAGGATTATCGTCTTTGATAATCTCCCACGACATCATATCATCATGATATATCTGCAACTCCGTCATTAAGTGATTGCATCGAAGAGGCCTTCCCTCGATTTTGACCAAGTGGATTATTGCAACCATTGAAAATCCCAGAGTGGAAGTGGGAGCACATTACTATGGATTTTATAGTCGGCTTACTAAGGACAAAAGTGAACCACAACGCCATCTGGGTTATAATGGACGGACTAACAAAATCAGCTCATTTTCTGCCTATTAATGAAAGATTTTCACGGTACAAGTTGGTTCACATATATTTGAAAGAGATAGTAGTTCGCCATGGAGTCCCAGTGTCTATTGTATCGGACCGAGATCCACGATTCAATTCAAGATTTTGGAGAAGTTTCTTGGAATGAGATAACATGCAACAAGTTGTTCATCATACCAATACGCATGTTTAGTTGAAGTGTGTTTCATTCACTCGTTCCGGACATGCATAATATTTATCAATTCATAACGTGACATAAAATGAAAAAATAAGAGTCAGGATTTCCGACTAAGGTGCCGCTTGGTTCAACAGATTTGGGTATCATGTATGGATTTTGTCCATTTCAAACTTATATTTTATATTTGTTTGCTAATTTTTATTACACAAAACCCATACCTGAAACTGAACAGGAATCAGATTTGATATTTTAGATTGAAGTTTGTTTGGAGAAATGTATCAAATTTACTTTTATTATCTTACTTTATTTATATAATTAAAATACAATTTCAATATACATATTTCAAATATGATCTATTATTAAATTTAAATAAAATTATTATTATTATTTTATTTAATATCAGTTAATTTTCTTTTAATTTATTAAAAGATATTAAATTGAAATTTAATTATTTAAATTATGTTTTGCCAATCATATACATCTTTAGTAAATTTTTGTTCATAAGTTTGTATAAAAACTTAATTTCAATGTATAATTTATTTTTAAACATCATATTAGAAATCAATTGAGCTTTTAATTATGTTTAAAATTAAACATATTTATCTCAACACTGAACCAAACACATTATATCAGAAATTATTTCTCAATTTCATACCAATTTAATTCGTCTGATTTCAAACTCATATTGTTTTCCGAATCAAACGATCTCTAATTAATTTGAATCATTTATAATGGTGATGGCTTTCTCTTAATTAATCGTAGTATATTCCATTTTTCTTAAAAAATTGTTTGAATGGTTTTTGTCTCTGTTGTTAAACTCAAGAGTAGTGCTAGGTGTACTGAATATGACAGTTGATGTGAAGTGTTTTAATTGGTGTTATTAATGTAAATATAGGGGGTCATTCCAATTAAAATCCACCACATCTTATTATGTACAAATTTTTGTAAAACACAATTCGGTACACCAAACATTTTTCTAAATTCAAACATACAAAAGAACTTCAAAAAGATCCAATAGACTAGGCTCAACCTGTCCGGTGCATGAGAAAGTGATATTTATCCTCCTTTGAATGCAAGTAAAGTTTCGCAATAAAAACCTAACAAATTTGAACTGGATTTATTTATGAACAAAAGCTAGATTAGTTCCTAGGCCGCCGATATCCGGTTATATTATAATTATTTTTTTAAAAATTATTTTGAAATAGCTTAATTTAAATTATATATATTAATATAATAATTTTAATACATAATAATGAGATTAAAATAAAATTATAAACACAAAAATTCAAAAAATAATATTACCCAAACTACAAATATTGATTTTCAACTTTTTATTTAGTTATAAAATATAATAATAACTATTAGTGTAAATAAAATTAATTTTGAATAAGATAAAAATAGTGAAAAAAATAAAACTATGAAAAATTATTAATTTAAAAATATAAAAATGAGGAAAAAAAAGAATAAAAAATAGGTAAGAGAGAAATTAGAAATGGGTGAGTGGGAGAATTAGTGGGGCTAATAAATGAAATAGAGAGTTTGAAAATAAATTAAATAAGAATAGAATTGTTAGTGAAAGATGAAATCAGCAAAATTGATGAGAGTTTGACACATGAATTTGACAATGCAAGTTTTCTTCACCATGCTTGTAACTTGGTGACTCCAAGTAGCTTCGTTGGGCTTATGATTGTATCTACAGAACCATGGACAACCTAATAGCAAAAATAATGATGTGCTAAATATAAGTGTAACTATTGCTATAATTTAGCATCAAAAAAACTTATTGATGCTAATATAATATTTTGTTTCCATTGTTTTGTTTTAAATCTCGTTTCAAATTTAAATAATTTTCAAAATATACCACACTTTTAATTACAAATTTAACTACCTTTTAAGTAACCCACACTTTTAATTTCCTACTTCATCTATTTCTTTTTTTTTTTCACTTTTTGCTAAGTTGGTAATTATAGCACAATATTATATTTTGTACTAAATTTAGCATAAAATATAGGATTGTGCTATTTTAGTACAAAGTTTAACACATCATTGAATTGAGATTTTTATTTTTTGTTCTATGTTATAACTATAACACAAGATATAGCACACCATTTTACATGCTCTAATGTGTTTATTCATTTATGTATATATTTTCATTTCGCTTCGCATCCTACTTTTTATTCTTGCTAAAAAAATGATCTAAATTCTAATTAAACAAATTGATTTCTTTCGGGCTTCGGCAATCAAAGGCATTCTTTTTTTCCAGACGAGTTTCGTACCTTGGATATTGTATTTTCATATTTATTTTAACTAAATTAACCACAAAACAGTATAAATTATAAATAAAAAAGGGGACTCAAATTTATAATTTATCAAATACGTTTGTCTACGTCATTAAATTAGGACATCGTCGTGAAAAACAACATATTTTTTTTGGATTTTATTGTTTTTAATGTATTATTGGCGTTACAAAATTTAAATTAGAATACTTTAAACTTCATACTTACGCAAACACTTAACTCCTACTCTATGAGTCCACAGATGAATAATTTTCATAAATTCCAAACGAAAATTAAGCTACCACCTGCCACTAATCGACTAAGACATAATAACAAAAATTAACTAATGCAAAGGGGGGCCAAGTTGTTTGCATTATCCCCTTTCAATCTATATGAGTATGATATTTAAAAACGGTTGTTGGATGGTTCTTATCTTCATAATTTCATACTAACATTCTTCTGTAAACTAGCATGTTCTTTTAAGTAGAAACTACTACCCCCGACACCATATCAAATTAATATTCCGGGATGGTCTCATTTAATTAACACCCTTTACATTTCATTTTACATCTTAATCATTGGACCTACAAGTTATTCGTATGAAAATGGGGATCAAGTACTCGCGTGTCCAAAGTTACTCAAATTAAAATTTATGTCATATTCCTGGTAAATATTTTTTTTGTGTAATATGTTAGCTTTGTGCTCCCATGAATTTAGGGTCTATTTGGCAAATTGCAACTTATTTATAAGTATTTGTGGACCCGACTTTTTAGTTCAATTTACAACTTATAAACTTATAAGTTAAATGTTGGTAACGACTTTTATTTTATCAATTTTAGTTTTGAAATATATTTTTCAAATGTTAATCTAACTTAAAATATAAGAATTAATATAATATATTTAAAAATTATTTATTTTAGTTTATTTAAATAAAAAAATTATGACTTCTAAGTTAAATTATCCAAACGCTTGAATAATTTATAAGCATTTATCAATTAACACTTATAAATCAATTATTCAATTTAAATTATAAATTATTTATTTTAAAATTTACTAAACGGGCACTTGGATTAGTCTGAAAATATTACTAAATATGTTCTCGTGTTTTTTCTTTTCAAATTCATCATTGATCACCCCTAGCCGAATAGTAAAAAATGAACGTGTAAGATTTTTGAGATAACAGTGTCTTTAAAAAGTTATCGCATATCTACAAATATGCTTGAAAATTATATTTTTTTGACGGGATTCAATAGTGAAATAGTAACTATTATTTACAAAAATTGAAAATATTTCTTCAAAAATAGTTTGGAATTTATTATTTTTTTGACAGGGAAAGGACAATATTTTTCAAAAAATAATAAGGAAAATCTGCTTTTTCTAAAACAAAATTCCAGAAAATTATTTTATTTTTTATATAATAATTGTTTATATTAACCTTTATTAAGATATTATTTTAGTTATTTAACGGGAGTGATGCCAAATACAAGTCTAAGTATATCTAGTAAATGAATCTATGTAAAATTTTATAATTTTAATTGAATATATAATCTTAATATAAAGATTCAATGTTAGTCAATTATCCATCTATCTTAAAAACAATCATTCATCTTAACGAATAAATCTAATTAAACTTGGTACTTAAATAGTTACTATATCAAGATTAAAAATGAAGCAATACTTTGTTTTTACCGTTTGATTTGAAAATCTAAAAAATTGATGGTGAAGTTAACCCGACACTAGTCAATTCCCCATGTAGTAAAAGAGCATCGCCACACACACACAGTTATACTGCCATTTTCAATATTAATGCCATCTCATCCGTCGATCTAGCAGCACGCCCATCTCTCTCTCTCTCTCTCTCTCTCTCTCAATTCAACTTCACTATCACTCCACCATTCCAATCCCTCCCCAAATCAAACCCCAATCAACCCTCCCTCTCCCAAATCTCGCTCCAGATCTACCTCCCAATCCACCAGATCCAAATGGAAGAAGCTCTAGAAATGGCGCGTTCTAAAGACACCAAGGAGAGAATGGCGGGAGTGGAACGTCTCCACCAGCTTCTAGAAGCTTCTCGAAAGAGCTTATCTTCTTCTGAAGTCACTGTATTGGTTGATTGTTGTATAGATCTTTTGAAGGATAATAATTTTAGGGTTTCGCAAGGGGCTTTATTGTCGCTTTCGTCTGCTGCGGTTTTGTCCGGTGAACATTTTAAACTTCATTTTAATGGACTTGTTCCTGCTGTTGTTGAACGTCTCGGTGATAGTAAACAGCCTGTTCGCGATGCCGCCAGAAGACTCCTGCTCACTCTTATGGAGGTATATCCATTTCGTAGTTTACTTTGCTTGAGTTGTACTCATTTTTATTTTAATTGCGGAAATGTTTCTTCAATTGATGATCGTGTTTTCATAATTGTACTCATTTTTATTGTAATTGCGGAAATGTTGCTTCAATTGATGATCGTGTTTTGATAATTTGTGTTTATTTAGTTCGTGATGCTAGGTTGAGTTTATGTTTAATTGTAGCTTTAGCTAAAGTTTGGTAAAGAAAAGACGCATATGTGTTCTAGCGTGTTTATTAAATCAGTGTGATCTTTGGATTTTAAAGTGTCCATAATTTAGTTAAGGTTCTGACTATTGTGTGGGATTATCTGAAACGGCTAAATTAAAGAGCTGGAATAACATAATTCTGGCAGAGGTAGGAGCAGATATATGTAATTTTAAGTGAGTTAGGCTTCAGTACTACCAACAAAAAGGGTTATGATTGACTTAACATTTTACGAGTTAAAACTTTTTTTAAAGCTCTTGCACTCGACTCGCCATTGAAGGCTCCTTGATTTGATACTAGCACTTGAGAGATAGCTAAGAAAGCAGATATGCTAACGAGCGAGTGAAGTGTATGTGATGAGGCATTAGACCAATGACTTTCAACTCAATCTGTTGCTTGTTGCCCCTGTTCTTTTATCGATTAGTTATTCTTCCTTTTGTATCTCTTTCTCCAGTTTCGGTCTCGATTAGTTCACAGGATTGAATGACCAATGCTCCACCAAACCCACTTCACAATAGCTCCCCTACATAGAATGAAAAAGAAGTTTAAACAATTTTAGGGCTCGATGTAGTTTAAACTTGACTTGCTTAGAAAAAGTTCAAACTCAAGTCCAATAACTATAAACTACGCTCGAGCAGTTTGTATCACAGCTTTAGCTAGTAGTAGCGTCTTCATAAGAAGTAAGTGGTGGACGACTCAATATCTGTTAGACCAAGACCAGTAAATAGTGAGAAGTGCGTTCTGGTTAAGGGGTGAGGAGGAGAGGCATGCCGTAAGGCGTGATATGAAAAGCCGAGGCTGAACATGGTGGCCTTTAACCTCTCAAAGGACATAAGAAATTATAGGAGTTCATTAAGCTGTTATTCATTATCACGTATCTCATAAGAAATTATAGGAGTTCATTATTTCCATGTAATTTGGTGCCAACCAAATTTGAAAGCAAGTGATATTTGCTTTAGAATGCTTCTCTGCATGGTTATCTTGTTCAATTTAATAGCCCCCGGACCCCAGTCTAATTCCCCTTTACTTATAGCCTACTTTATTTTTACTTGTACTATTTTAAATTAGATTTGATTCGGTGAAGCTGTCTCTATTTTGTTGTTCATATATTGGCATTATCATATGGCATCCTAACTAGTCCTGTTCATGCATGGTGATACTTGATAATTTTTCACTGTGCAGGTCTCCTCACCAACACTCATAGTTGAAAGGGCTGGATCATATGCTTGGATGCATAAAAGTTGGAGGATCCGAGAAGAGTTTGCACGGACTGTTACATCAGCAATTGGTCTTTTCGCCTCTACTGAGCTTCCTCTACAGCGTGCTATTCTTCCTTCTGTATGTTTTATTGCTTCTACTTGAGTATGAATGTTTTATAAGTTGGCCACTGAATGCAATTGACAAGAAATAATGCTTTATCCTATTGAATTGTTAGATTTTGCAAATGCTGAATGACTCGCACCCTGGGGTTCGGGAAGCAGCTATAGTATGCATTGAGGTTAGTAAATGTTAATTAATTCGACGAATGAGCTTGGTGCAATATTTTATAGAGGTCAGGATATACAACTTTTTTCTTCTCATCCTGTTGAATTATAAAGCTTCGAGCTTCTTCCTCAATAAATACTTAGCGTCTCTATGATGACTCTTTTCAGATGACATTCTCTAGCTTTATAATGATATATACATTTCATGATGTATTTCACGAGCTAAAAAATTACTAGTTGGGAAATTTGCTTGATGCGGATTTTAGCTAGGTGTGACAATTTTAAAGCGCGTAAATTGTAATAGAGAAAGGAGGCGAGCGACAAATATTTATTATGAAATTTACTTGTAATTGTTTATACTAGTCATTCTTCACATTAAATGGAACCTATCTTGCATTACAAGAGCCTTCTTTTGTGTTTATTTTAATCAGATGTTGAGCAAGAATTATTTGATTTTATGTATAGGTGTAATGGACAACATTGAAAGGTCTTGGTCCAACTGACTCTTTTAGAAATGGGGCTTCCTTCTCTTTCCCATTTTCTGTTTCTCAAAGCTTTTATATTATTTTCTTGTGCACCTTTATAATTGTATATATCAAATTATTTTTCAAGTCACTTGATTTTTTATTGATTATTTTTAGTTAAAAGTATGTTACTGTGTTCACATGGAGTATCAATTATGTTTACGTGGAGTCCCCTCATTTGGTTTACCAACCTTGACTTTTTATATTTACCTTTTTATTCATTATATGCATCTTAGATAAAAAGACATATCCACTGTATTGGACTGATCAACACGATTGTTTACCTAGGAAGTTTCTGTATCATATTTGTTTGTAGATACATATATAATTGTATATTGGAATATTGCGAAGCTATTGCAAAATCTGTGATGAATTTTGTGATGGTGGGTATGTCCTGGCAGTTCTTTGTGGCCAGTTGTTTGTTTTTTAGCTTTTAACTTGATGTTATAACACCGTTTACGATTTCAGCCATTTTGAAGTTAGATGTAACAAATTTGACATTTTTTTTATGTTCGGTAACATGTTGAAATAGTTGTTGCCTTTTTCAACTTAAACAATCCATTGGATATTTGGACCTTGGCATTCTAAATTACTATGGTTTGTGGATGACTTTTTGATTTTTATTCAATAACTTGCATCCTTATCATGCAGGAGATGTATACTCACATTGGGCCTCAATTCCGTGATGAGCTCTTGCGTCATCATCTTCCTACATCAATGGTAATTGTTTAACTGCGGAGTTATGTTGCAGTGTGTTTATATTCAGCAAACTTTGCAAGTGTACCCATCTTTACCAAGAGGATGACTTTTTTGTTCTGGTGTGATTGTCTATTACATACGGTGATCTCGTAAAATTATTTGCTGTTTTAAGTATCGAAATCTATCGGGTTCGGGAAATAAGTTGTTCTTGGGGAAATTGAAAGGGCTGACGGTCAAAAAATAATATGGAAATTTTCCAAACATTGAATTGCTCATGTCGCTGTTATTATGTCATTCCTTATCGTTTTCCTTGTGCATATACATTGGCTGGTTTGGTACTTCGAAAAACTATGATGCCATTATAGATCTTTGTTCATTTAAAAATAGTCATATGCATGAATTTAAATATGCACACTCCTGCCCCCACTGAGGTCTTAACCCTCAACCTCTTGTTATCAAGACAAGATGGGTGTTCGCTAGGCTGTAAGCCTGCCGATCACAAATGTATCTTTTGTTTGTCACATTTTGCTGCTTCATGTCCAGTCTTCAACAATCATGCACAATGTACAGTTAAGAAATCAAGTAAAAGTATATAACTTTATTTATCATCCACTATTCAAAATTGATACTCTACTTCAGGTAAGAGATATTAATGCGAGGCTGGAGAGGATTCAGCCAAAAAGTAACCTTTCAGATGGACGTATTAGTAATTATGCTACTGGAGACGTGAAGTCTTCTAGCCTTAATCCGAAAAGAAGCAGTCCCAAGGCAAAGAGTTCATCCCGCGAAGGGTCTCTCTTTGGAGGTATGAATTAGAAGTGTTTAATAATCAAGCCTACATATCTCAAGTATTTGACATCTCTTTATTATTTTGACCTGTTCTAATGAAGTATCTAGATTATTCTCAAAATGAAAATAAATATGATGCCAGTATCAGTACATACTAATACTTGCATCATATCAAAATATATTGTGAGGGGTAGTGAAATCAGTCATGTGTTTTTTCTCTTGCTAGCTAGTGTTGCAGTTTTAGTTGGTTATCAGTGATTTAAATGTTCTTATGTAGGTGATAGCGATTTGACAGAAAAGCCTGTCGAACCAATTAAAGTCTACTCTGAAAAGGAGCTAATAAGGGAATTTGAGAAGATAGGTTTGACTCTTGTTCCAGAAAAGGATTGGTCAGTACGTATTGGCGCTTTGCAGAGAGTTGAAGCTCTTGTTATTGGAGGTTTGTTCATACGCCTTATACCTGAACGAAGAAGTAGAATCTAAATAATGTGTATATCATTATTTGATATGTAATGCAAAATCAAATTAGAGTTTTCACTAGTAACCTAGCAAGTCTAGCAGGGACGGTTGAATGTGTCATATTCTTGAGAATGATGACCATGTATTTTATGCTGCTCTTCTGTTTTAGTCCAGTAATATCGACTTTTCTCCTAGTCGTAAATGTCCCTAAAAAATTGGCAGATATCACAATATCATGCCAACATGGCTGTCAGCTATTTTCTCTATCCAATCCCCAATTTATAATATTTTGTATAAATTCACTAGTCTCCAAGTTTTGTAGCTTTTTGGTAGTGGTTTAATACGGCAGGAATACTTGTTTTGAGCATTTACTTTTTACTTTCTGTTATGCAAGTTGTAATGAACAGGATTATAATTCTCCATTTCATTCGATCAGGTGCTGCGGATTATCCATGTTTCCGTGGACTTTTAAAGCAACTAGTTGGTCCTCTAAGTACACAGTTATCTGATCGACGATCTAGCATAGTGAAACAGGTATTGCACATTTCCTCGAGATTATACATGTCATTTTGGTTTAGTTTCTTGTATGAATGTGAGAAACCAACTACTTTAGAGGCATATTGTTAGAAGTAACTTAAAGTATTGTTTAGTTTTCTTTTTTTCTTTCTGTGGCGATGCCTTACTGATAAGATACTAATCATATACTGGTGTATTAACATATTTGATGTAACAAATGTGTAGACTATCTGCATACATATGTAATATTATTTTATCAGTGTAGCTGCATTTTGTTTACAGTTTTTCCTTGATTGGTAGGGTTGCCACTTATTATGCTTTCTATCAAAAGAGCTCCTTGGTGATTTTGAGGCATGCGCAGAGATGCTTATTCCAGTAAGTGCAATATCTTTATACAGATATTGAAGGTCTCACTTTGCGGAATATATCTGACTATTAAATTACCTTCAGGTCCTTTTCAAACTTGTTGTGATAACTGTGCTCGTTATTGCTGAGTCTGCAGACAATTGCATAAAAACGGTGACTCCATTTCTCTAATACTCTTTTTTTTGCCAATAACTTTCTATCTTTGTAACACTTTTGACCTGCCAGATGTTGCGCAATTGCAAAGTTTCTCGTATACTTCCTCGTATAGCTGAATGTGCAAAGAATGACCGTAATGCTGTACTTCGCGCAAGGTTCTTGTTAATTATCCCTAGTGTTAAGTGTTAACCCTTTTTTTTGTCTTTCCTTTAAAATCACTCAGTCCTGTTATATTTTTCTCAGATGTTGTGACTATGCACTTCTAATTTTAGAATACTGGGCTGATGCACCTGAGATTCAACGTGCTGCTGATCTCTATGAAGATCTTATTAAATGTTGTGTTGGTGACGCAATGAGTGAGGTATAGTAATTAGGTGCTTTCCTGGTTTTTGATTTGCTGCAGGTTTACATCTATAGCCATGTTCATGGACACAGAAAAAGAGAAATTGGAAAACAATTGATGAATTCGGGGCTACAATTTAATATTTAGTTTACTTTTTGGGGATTTTAAAGATGATCTTGTAGGTTTTTGCAGAGAGAATTCAGTTTATCATTTTAGTTTTTCTCTTTTTTGTTCTTGTATATCATGTAACATTTCTAAAAGAAACCTGCATAAAGTATCTGGAGAGAACCAACTATTATGCAGCAGGTGAGATCTCAGCAAAAGGGTTAATATAGTAATATGAAGCAACATTTATTTTTTTGCATTCGGTACTTGTTTGCTAGTTGCTACCTTGTTGTATATGTCTTATTATGTTTACAGCATTCATGTATCTGTTGGGATTTCTTCTAGGTCATTTTCATACCTTTAGTGTTGGTTATAGGTACGATCAACTGCTAGAGCTTGTTACAGGATGTTTGCGAATACTTGGCCTGAGCGCTCCCGTCGTTTGTTTTCATGCTTTGACCCTGTCATTCAACGTGTAAGTGCTTCCATTTGTCTGAAAGACGGTTTTTGTTCTACAAAAGCTCTTTTCCTCCAAACAAAATGTGGGGAAAACTTGTAGCATTGTTAATGTTTCTCTTGGTACTTATGTTTGTGCAGTTAATCAATGATGAGGATGGCGGCATGCATAGAAGACATGCTTCTCCCTCTCTACGTGAGAGGAGTTCACAGATGTCAGCAAACTCTCATACTTCGGTTTCTTCAACTTTACCTGGATATGGAACATCAGCTATTGTTGCTATGGATAAAAATGCAAGCATAACCTCTAGGGCATCACTGTCTTCTGGTCTATTCTCCTCACAAGCAACGTCAGTTGGCAAAGGTGCAGAACGTAGCCTGGAAAGTGTGTTGAATGCAAGCAAACAAAAGGTTACAGCTATTGAAAGCATGCTACGGGGTCTGGATATATCTGGAAAAGGGCAATCAGTTAGTCTGGATCTAGGTATATTTTTTGACTTTTTAATGTGATTCTTTGCCACTACGATATATCTATAAGTAAATTTATTGAAGAGTATGTTCTAGATTTCAAGTGATCAGATATTTTTCTCTTTTATTGCCCCTAGTGCAGGAGTTGACCCACCATCATCTCGTGATCCACCATTCCCTCTTGCCGCCCCTGCTTCAACTAGTCTCACTAATTCTTTATCTTTAGATTCAACAACATCCGGGCTTTCGAAAGGTAATGGTCGTAGTGGTGGCTTGGTTTTATCTGACATCATCACTCAAATTCAAGCATCTAAAGATCCAAGTAAGTTATCATACCGTGGTGGTATCGGATCTGAGCCGTTGTCAGCATTTTCATCCTATTCCACAAAAAGAGGATCTGAAAGGCATCAAGAAAAAGGCCATTTTGAAGAGACTGATATTAGGGAGGCTAGGCGATCTGTGAACTTACACAGTGACAGGCAGTACTTAGATACGTCGTACAGAGATACAAATGTTAGGGAATCCCAAAACAGTTACATTCCAAATTTTCAGCGTCCTCTTGTGAGAAAGAATGTAGCTGTGCGAACATCTGTAGGCAGGAGAAGGAGCTTTGATGATAATCAGTTCTCGGTGGGTGAGATGTCGAGCTATGTTGAAGGTCCGGCCTCTTTGAATGATGCTCTTAGTGAGGGACTTAGTAATAGCTCGGACTGGAATGCCAGGGTAGCTGCATTTAATTATCTGAGGTCTTTGTTGCAGCAAGGAACAAAAGGTGTTCAGGAAGTCACACAGAGTTTTGAGAAGGTGATGAAGTTATTTTTTCAGCACCTGGATGATCCTCACCACAAAGTTGCACAGGCAGCTCTTTCCACACTTGCAGATATGATTCCAGCTTGCCGAAAACCTTTTGAAAGTTACATGGAAAGGATTTTACCCCATGTTTTCTCACGGTTAATTGATCCGAAGGAATCAGTAAGGCAACCGTGCTCGACAACATTGGATATTGTAGGTAAAACTTATGGCGTGGATTCTCTTTTACCAGCTTTGCTTCGTTCATTAGATGAACAGAGGTCACCGAAGGCAAAATTGGCTGTTATTGAGTTTGCTATCGGTTCTTTTAAAAAGCATGCTCAAAATGCTGAAGGTTATGGCAATACTGGCATTCTTAAATTATGGCTTGCCAAGTTGACACCGTTGGTCCATGATAAGAATACAAAACTGAAGGAAGCAGCTATAACGTGCATTATATCAGTCTACTCGTACTTTGATTCAGCAGCAGTTCTTAACTTTATTTTAAGTTTATCTATTGAAGAACAGAATTCCTTAAGACGAGCTCTTAAGAAGAATACTCCACGTATAGAAGTTGACTTGATGAACTTTCTGCAGAACAAAAAAGAGCGACAACGTCCTAAATCCTCTTATGATCCTACTGATATTGTTGGAACATCTTCTGATGAAGGATATGTTGGAGCTCCAAAGAGGAGTCACTTGTATGGAAGATACTCTTCTGGTTCAATTGATAGTGACGGTGGTAAGAAATGGAGTGCCGGACAAGATTCAACACATAATACAAATTTTATTGGTCAGATATCATCTAGCGATACTCAAGATCACTTGTACCATGTCGAGAGTGGTTTTAACACAGAGCGTGATCTGAGAGCCAGCGATGTCAATTATGGAATCGGCATTCCAAGTGAAAATTTGGGATCCTGGAACTTTAGACAGGAAAATGACGGCGTGCATGTAGAGATTTCATCCACAAAGCATAATGATATGAATGGGATCGATAGCTCTGAGCATCAATGGGTCTCCAAAGGGATCACTATTGATAACGGGGCTGCACAGCTTGTTCATTCAAAGCTTGCATTAAACAGCAATCCGGTTCCAGATACAGAACTGAGCATCCCTCAAATCCTTCATCTTGTAAGTTTTACAAAGACTATCTTTCCCCACCTTACCGTCTCCTTCTTGTAAACTTTAATCTTTAAGTCGAGATGCTGACAATCTATAAATTATTATGTGGAAGATATGCAATGGGAATGACGAAGGTTCTAGCGCAAGCAAGCGCGATGCACTTCAGCAGCTAGTTGAGACTTCTGTGGCTAATGATCATTCCATTTGGACTAAGGTATGATCACTTTCTATGCTGAAGCTCGGTACATTCTCTCCTGTGGTTGTATTGTATCTATCAGCTTGTAGAAGATCTAGTATTGAATATCTTGTCCACTTGTAGTCTTGTACTAATGTTTTGTAGACTGTAGAATGTGCTCTGGCTGGAAATGAGAGCTAAATTGTATTTGGTTTATTTGCAGTACTTTAATCAAATTTTGACAGTTGTACTAGAGATTTTGGATGACTCAGACTCATCTATCAGGGAGTTTGCTCTTTTGTTGGTAGTTGAGATGCTGAAGAATCAGGTCTTATATCGTCTATAATTTTATGGTTTGATTTTTGAATGCTGTATTTGGAAAAGTTATAATGGCGCTTTTGTTTTTTACAGAAAGATCCAATGGAGGATTCTGTCGAGATTGTAATTGAAAAACTGCTCCATGTTACAAAGGATCCTGTTGCAAAAGTAAATCCTATACAGTTTCTACATAATCTTTTTCTCTTTTGTTTGTCACCATATTTGACTTCAATCTATTTCCTGTATAGGTTGCTAATGAGGCAGAAAGTTGTTTGACTTTGGTTTTGTCTCAGTATGATCCATTCAGATGTTTAAGTGTACGTAACATTTACTTTTTTCCTTATTGAGCTTACTCCATGTGTATATAACCTTTTGTATGAACATTGCAGGTTATTGTCCCTCTATTGGTTACTGAAGATGAGAAAACTCTGGTGACCTGCATAAACTGTTTAACAAAGGTAAAATTAAGTTGTTCTAGTCTACGTTTTACTCCCTTAGTTTCATTATATATTAATAAATATCTCGTTATTCTGTGTATTTAAACTTCTTCATAATTGTTTTCTAAAATCAAATTCTTGGTATTTTTCCAACTCTCAATTTTATCATATATTATACTCGATGCAGTAGTCATCTATATTCTGAAGGGAGTTTCATGTTTTATCCCTCAGGTTAAGAGAATTTAATGCTGTAATTGATCACTGTCTAAAGACATAAATTAAGTTACTGCAGAATTATGCCATAGGGATTTACACATCCTTTTACCTACATGTTCCTTTGACAATGCAAGTTGATATAGAGTTGATGTTGAGTTATTGATGATATAGAGTTGATGTTGAGTTATTTTATTAAGGCAAATTCCCAAGGGTCAATTTTGGTTTAGTTTTAATCTCTGACGGCAAGTATCTTGTGAATTGTGATGCCTGAAAAGGATTCTAGTTCTCTTGTGATGAATTATTAGTGTTGATAGTCAAATATTGTTATATTTGTTTATACGGTATGTTATTTAGTTTGTTTACATGCAAGTTTGATGAAGACTTTGCTTATTATAATGTTTTTATGTGATTCTTACTTACTACTGCTCTGTATTTATTAATTTACTTGCGTATTGTTTATATGAGAAAATGGATAATCTGATTATTTAGTTGTTTGGTTGATGTGAGTGTAAATTGCTGTTTTCAGCTCGTGGGCAGGCTGTCACAAGAGGAATTAATGGCACAGCTACCATCGTTTTTACCTTCTATTTTTGAAGCTTTTGGAAACCAGAGTGCTGATGTTCGCAAGGTATTATATTACATAGATTTAATATGAAGCTAATATAATTTGTTGTACACCATGCCGTGCCCTTTAGGTTTCAATAAATCCATACTAAGAAAACAGAAAATGATAATTAAAAGAAAAATACTCCACAAGTACACATATTTGGTCGAACATGATCATTTGGGAAAGAAATGCCACGATTTTGACAAAGAAGTTATATTTACCTTCTCATGATGAGTGACAACTGATCAACATTTCTGATATACACAAGTCGAACATGGTTGTGCTATTTTAGGGCTCTTTCAATTTCTGAAATATTGAGCAATTTTTTTCGCTCTTCACTTTCTTATTTTTGATCTTTATATTTTAAGTTTGACTTATATTAAGTAATTTCAAATTTGAGTTCACTTTTGTTTGTTTAATTTTTTTTTTTGACTTCAACTTTTGGTCTTCAGACGGTTGTTTTCTGTTTAGTGGACATCTATATCATGCTTGGTAAAGCATTTTTGCCATACTTGGAGGGACTAAACAGTACGCAGTTGCGACTTGTGACAATTTATGCTAACCGGATATCACAGGCTAGGACGGGCACCCCAATAGAGGCAAACCATGAGTAAATTTCATGTCGCAGGCTTATAGTGGGTTTAGGGTTTTTTTTTTTTTTTTAATTCTTGAATCTAATTGATTGTATATCCAGCAATGTGAGGCAGTCTAGAGGGTGGGGTTTTATTTGTATTTATATTTTTTTACTTGATATATTGAACATACATTTTGTTCTTGCTAAATAGGTTTTGGGTTGTGGCGAGTGCTTGCATATGTCTATTTTGTTTCTTTTCCGGTTTATGCTGATTAACTCTGTACTTGTAAATTGTAATTGTGTGTATTACCAACTGTTTTGGGGATGTAATACTTTTGATCTAAATTTTGTAACATGTATCGGCAGTTAGGTAGGCACATGGCTAAGCACTTGTGGGAAGTATTGGGTGCTCGTTTTTTAGCGGTGCTAGTCTACAAACTAATGTATAGTGGTTGGGATGAATGAACCCAGAGTAAATGGAATGAAATCTTAACTACTAATAGATATTTTAGTTTTTCATTACTTTCTACGTTCTAGCCAGAATTCCCAACCTTTTCTCCCAACTAACACAACACACAACATGAATTGTTTAAATTTAAAGTAAATTGCACTGCAGTGGGGCAGCGGCGCAGGGGCTAGAAGAATAATTTTTTTGCATTTTGTTGGTCCTTGTTGCAAAATTTACATTTTGGTGGCAGGTGGTCGCAACTTCCAATATTTAAGCAGATAAATGACTTTTGTCAAATGGGTCCTGTTCCTTGACAATCATGTTAACCAACACATCACTTTTTGGCCGTTGGATCCAACGGCCAGGATTTAAAAAAAAATTCCCCTCTCCGTGTAAAATAACCGCGGAATACTGCCTTTCCGCAATAAGTAATTACTTTTTTACCCTTAATTACCTTCCGCGTATAATATTCGCGGAAGGTCTGGGAAACTGATTTAACAGGTTGAAACGACCCATTTAACAGTTTTGACCTAAATTATAAACACAAGCGAGGCTATTGGCGATTTGAAGGCGATTCCCCCGCGATTTTAAGGCGATCTCACGCTTCCTTCGATTTCCTGGTCTCTAAGGTTCGTTCTACATACAAATTTCTGTGTTTATATGTATAATTGTATGTATAAATTTCCCAGTCTCAGATTCTAGGGTTCTACATATAATTGTATGTATGACTGTGATTGTGTATATATTCGACTGCGTTTAATTGTATATATTCGACTGTGATTGTCTATATATTCGACTGTGTTTTTGGATTTTGAATTTTGATCGTGGATTTTAAATTTTGATCATGTTTAAGTGTATATATGATTGTGGATTTTGAATTTTGATCGTGTTTAAGTGTATATATATGATCGTGTATATATGACAACCTATGAATTCCCAGGCCGAGGAACAAATATTGTACTATTGATTGGACCGTGACTATTCCCTGGTTGTGTTTAAGTGTAGTGATGTTGCGAGTTGGATAATTGCGAGTGGATGTTGCGAGTATAGAATTTTTGCATTGCGGTATTCAATTTGTAGAATTGGTGTATGATATTGTTTTAGATTTATTTTCATGTTTATTGTTTCAGGATGAATAACTGTTAGGTATGAATACAACACACGGGGGGGGGGGGGGGTGAATGTGTTTTTGGCTTAAATGTTTGATTTTTGATCGACTTAGGCTTTAGCAGTTGGTTGTTATAAATGATTTAGTAGAATAGATGTTAAACATAAATAACTGTGCATATATGTAAAACAAAGATCTTCAAAACTCACTTAATTTTATATTAAAAATCAAGCAGTGTTTTACTACAAAATCTCTAAGTTCTTGTTTTAGAACTTAGCTTCTTTCTTGAGAGAGAAAACTCAATTTACTATCTAGATTGTTCTACTTAACTAGAGGACCAGTGTTAACTTTATAACTCAGTTAACTGCTGGTTTACACAGTGGATAATAAACATGCTATTAGCTTTTCTAAACCGTCACTTGTCATTTCTATTTATAGAAAAGCAAATATTCCATTTCTAGCTTAGCATATCTTTAGCATCCCGTGTTTACTTTAATCTCCTCTGTCAGTTAATCTTTGTCATTGATCTTGCACATCTCTCAAGCTGCTTTTTGTAGACTTGTCAATCCAGCTATGTGAATTGTTTGTTGATCTGCAACCTTGGATATTAAACTGTTCTGCAATTCTGTACTTAGAGAAATTTCTTCACTTCGAGATCTCCAATTAAGCTGTAGAGAACTCGACATCTCGATAGGCATGTTGGCTTGTCGATATCTCTGAAACTTCATTGTTGCCTTGACTTATCGACAACTCTGAGTTCTCTGGTGAATTTTGGTTTATCGATAACTCAGAGTTCTCTAATGGACTTTGGCTTATCGATAACTCAGAGTTCTCTAATGAATGTATACTTGTCGATATCTCTGAGTTCTCGAATGGGTATCTGACTTATCGATATCTCCAATAGCATTTCCCGAGTTCTCGATAGACGGTTCCTGAGTTCTCGATAGGCAATTCCAGAGTTCTCGATAGGCAATTCCTGAGTTCTTGAATGACTTCTCTATAACACTAATTCTGTGACTTGTAGAGATCTTGACTTAGAATGTTTTACACCAAACAGATTTATTCAACTCCAAGCTTCTTCATAATTCTTCTGAGGCATAATCTTCTTGATCTTCTTCCAGATAGAATTCTTAGGCTTGACACTGTTTAGAGAAAAATGCTCCAGTCTGCTCCATTTACATTTTACAGACATTAAGTGTTACAAGTATGAATTACAGATTAAGGTTACAATACAACTAATCTCAGGGTTGTCAGATATGACTTAGTCTTGTTATGATACAGACATGTCTTGCACAACAGTCTCCCCCAATTTGTGAGAAGATTGCTTATCACAAATTCATACCTGTTAACAAGACTAACCCCAAGTTAAAGAATAAAAATAAGAGAATACAAAAGCTGATACAACACTTGTACAGTGAATATTTGACAGTTTACAGTAATTAAGTAAAGACTGAGCTGTCTGATTCTTTCTCAATTATGTTCTTAATTTGCACAAGTATTTCCAATTCTTCTAGGATGGGGGTATCAGTTAGAGCCTCTATTAGTTTCAGCAAATCTAGCTTAGGATATCTAGCTAACATCCCTATCCTGTAACTTGACAAAGAGCAAGCTTTTATGAAATCTTCCATCCTTTGATATTCTGCTCTTGCCTGCTGCCTTCAATTCTTCTGATCTTCTAATATACTCAGATCATAGATGTTGATGACATTATTAACTCCAGTAATCTTTGACATCATCTATTATATATTACAATAACATATTACCAGGTCCAGTTAGTCATGACATTATCTTTGATAACTCCTATCATGTGAGTTCAGATGTTTGGGAGGGACATGAGCGAGTCCTTTGGAGTGTTATTGTGGGAACAGGAACATGCGTATGTGGGTTTTGTCTGATGCACAGAAAGACTTGTTGCATAACATTGGTTTTGGTGTGTTTGCAAATCCGGGTGTGGTTTTGCAGAATGATGCTAGGCTTGTCACGACACTTGTGGAGAGGTGGCGTCCCGAGACCAACACCATCTTCATGAGACAGGGGAAATGACAATGACTTTGGAGGATGTTGGTTATATCTTGGGTTACCCGGTTGCTGGACATGCATTAGTTGGCGACAGTCTGGTTAGTGGGTTGGAGTCGAGACACTGGTTTGAGCCGTTGGATGAAGACGAGGTGAATGAGGCATGGGCCAGAGCCGGCATAAAGTACACATGGTTGTATCAAAGATAGGGGAGGGCTGATCCAGGCCCTGATCCGAGGAGGATTACTATTCACACACATGCATACTTGCTCTTGGTCGTTGGTTCTGTTCTATTTCCTACCAGTAGTAGGAATGTGGTGCACCGAAGTACATTGGACACCTCCGCTATCTTACGGGTGTGCAGCGATGGTCTTGGGGTTTTGTAGTTCTTTCATATCTGTATAGGGGGCTCGAGTATGCAGCACAGAAAGGGGCCAAGAGGATTGCATGTTGTACGTGGTTGTTGTAGAAGTGGGCGTATGAACGTTTCTTGATTGGGAGACCTCTTCCTGATCCTATCAGGGATTCATATCCAGTTGCTGAGTTATGGGCTAGGCCGGTTGAGGAGGTTGTTGATGAGGAGGAGGAGGAGGCCGATGAGGAGGTGGAGGAGGAGCCTAAGGGGAAGAAGGGGAAGAAGGGAAAGGAGGTGAAGGGGAAGGAGGTGAAAGGGAAGGAGGTGAAAGGGAAACATGGGAAGGAGGTTAGGGGGAAGACGGTGCCGGAGGTGAAGGAGGTTAGGGGTAAGGGTAGGGGAAAGGGAGGAAAGGGTAAGGTGCATGCTGATGTTGTTCCTGATGATCCTATGAATGAGGATGTTCCTGGGACTGTGATTGTTGTTAAGAGGAAACGGGCTATAGGTAAGCGTGATAGTAGATTGGCACCTCATCATAGTTTGCCACATTATAGAGGCGAGTTTGATGGAGTTGCAGCTGATATTGTGGCGTGGACGCCATATGCCCACTTTCACAAGGTGGAGGAGGATTCAAATGGGGATCATGGCATATCGGCTGAGGATTGGGAGGCTCATTTCTTTGGTCTTGTCAGGATTCCAGTGCTATGCTATGATGTTGTTGAGTATCAGCATTTTGATAGGGTGATGAGACAGTTTGGGTTCAGACAGGATATTCCACGGTCACCTGTTAACATGACAGATTATAGGAAGCCTATGATTCCGTTTAATCCCTATGACTGGCGGGGTATATGGTTTGCTGAGATTGGTGAGTGGACCCGTTTTAGTCAGTACCCCGAGGTTGGAGTTGCTTATCAGCCAGACGTAGTGGATGACACATGCTACATGCAGTGGTACTCAGGCATTGCACGAATGCGTGTTGGGAAGCCACAACCATTGCCACAGCCACAGTTAAGCACCCGGGAGTTTAACAACTCCCAGGCATTTGACCTTGTAAGTTTGTTAATAATTGTTTCCCCGATATTTTTTAGAATTGTTTCCTCCTTTGCATTTTAGTAACATCTGATTATATGCCACAAATGTTTTTTTACAGATACAGAAGGGGTTGGCATGTATGCAAGCTATGGATAGTAGCATTCCCCCTGAGTATGAGCAGGAGTTTGGGATGATTGCCCCTATGTTTCTCGAGCCGTACTGTCGATTCATGCAGGATGTTAGAGGTCCGACATATATGGCTCCAGTGTTCCAGCATGTTCATCTTTCTCCCGAGGCGATGAGGCCTACAGTGGAGAGACTCGAGAGGCCGATATAATTGACATGACACAGCCGTCTCAGCAGGTGTCACATGGCCCGACACATGCATCTGTATTTGCAACAAGGTCGTCTTCGAGGGCTGAGAAAATGGATATCCGCCGCCCTGTGGAAAAGAAATGAGAGATAAATAAGAGACTAAAGTGGGAGAGGATGGACGCTATTAGGAGGGATTGGGGATGGGGTGGTTTTACCGGGAGTGGTCCTATTAAACACTATCTTAAGTGGACCTTGGACACAAGTGTTATGCAGAGTTTGGAACCCAAAACATGACTAGATGATAGGACCATATATGCCTACATGGTATAATATTTGACCTTCTTTCATTTATGTTGTTCTTTTTATTTCATTTATGGTATAACCTGTTTCTTGCAGTGGTTGTTGCGTGATCGTGAGGAGGCCATAGCTGCCGCGGGGGTGTATCCGAGGATGCCTTCATACTACTTCATGGATCCACTTTTTATGGAGTTGGCAAAGAAAGTGGTCTAATCACGTCCCTATTCTGCGAGGACCTTGCATTTCTTTCTTAACTGGGCGAGTTGTGGGGTAGGTCCACCAATTAACCAGGTGGACTATATATTTCTTCCCGCGAACGTGAACGAGAACCATTGGATTCTCATGGTATTTTCTGTGAAGGAATGGGGCGTGATGGTACTTGATCCTATAAACTACAACGCTAAATATCCCGAAGAGGAAGAGTGTGTGGTAATAGTTCCTCCACGACACCTTATATTGTAATTTCTAAATCTTTCCTTATTACTTTCATGAACTGATGTTGTTTTTTGTTGTGTGTTAGGTTGAAGTTGTTACATGTATGCTTGGTTATGTTGGGAAGAATAGAAATTTCCCAGATGACGAGCTTTTAGTTCATGTTTGGGATGCAATGCCTAAACAAGATAACTACTCAGATTGCGGTGTGTACGTGTACAAATATATGGACTACACCTTGCAGGGATATGACCTCGCTAAAGTGCGTTGGGATGCTTCGGACGTGGAGACCTTTCGTTATAGGATTACGAAGGAGCTTCAAAGAGGGATGGCTAAACCCATATCAACACATCGCATGAGGCAAATGATGGAGAGGGTAGCCGGAAAGAGTAATAGTTAGGTCATTCATCTAGTTGTGTAGTTTAGTTGAACTTGTGACTTCATCTTATGCTTGTGTAGTGTAGTTGAACTTGTTTCGTTACATTCAAGCATCATCACGTGCCCTTTATTTGGTTTAATGACAATTGAAACTTGTTTCGTTTATATCGGTCGTTTATCGACCGTGTCCCTTTCCTGTCCCTTTATTTAGTTTTTTTGTTTCTATTTTTTATTGATTTGTATATATAATGGCCCCCATGCACTTGTGTGCAAATTTTAAAAGGTTTGGAGAAATTTCAAAATTTGAGGTTCTGTAAATTTTTGGCGATTTGGCCCATATTTGGAGGGGTGTCTAAATTTGGCGATTTTTTTTCTTATAATTTACAGGTTGATGTTGTTTAACTGTGCATATACTGTTGGTTGTTTGGTTGGTATCCTGTAAAACAGGTGGGATGGTGCCTTTACAGAAGGCACATTTCCAAAAAACTTTCCGTCCTTTCCGCGAAAAATAAGCGCGGAAGGGTTAATGCCTTCCGCGGTTATTTTCCGCGGAAGGGACATAAAGATTCTGAAATTTTTATCCCCTATTTTATGTGAAATCTGTAAAATGGTGATGTATTTCAACTATATGAACTGCATTATGCAATAAAATGTTGATTATAACATCGTTTCTTATGGCTTCCAAAATTTAAGAATTACTTGGCTATAATGACTATCATATTGTCATTTTGCCAACTTTGCATGTAAATTCCCATGCATGACAAGCATAAATATTACAAAATAAATGTGCATTCTATTTCATATCACATTAAATGAGTTGTGTTTCGACATAATAAGTTTTCAAGTAATGGATCAATGACAAATTAGAAATTACATAATTGTCACAATTTAAATCCAAATAAGTGCATAACTTGTCTGTCTAGTTTGACAAAATTACATCGCAATACAACAAAATACTTAAACAAAGGGAATTCTCGTATGAACTACGCTAACTAACTAAATATCTCTAAAAAGTTAGAGAAGCCGCCTGATAGGCGGTGTGTTGAGACCCCGGGGGGGGGGGGCCTGACAATACATGTATCCCAATAGAGCACAACAACACATCCTTCGCGGAGCACACCTTTCAGTGACTTTGACATGGGTCTCGTGATCATTCCATATTTTGGTGGGAATGGTGCTTTACCCATCGTAGAAAGTGAATTTGCAGCATGGTGCACGCTTCCAAGCCCCTGCGGTGGTATCGTCACCACGTAAGTGGGACACCCAACAGTTGACGTGATCAATGCGTACTTGGTCCCGGGTGGCACCCTCATGAGGCTTCAACTTACGTATGTCCGTGATCCTATCACATTCCACAATTTTACCGCCATCCCATTCGGACAGTCTCCAAGGGCCATCAGGGGACTCCTTACCCAAGTTCAAAAACGGGAGAAAGTAAGGCGGCACATTGCTCCAAACTCTTACAAACATGCAAGCAAGGGTTAACCAGTGGAATGCTTTCACCCAAAGCCTTGAACGGTATGCCTCTTCGTCTGGAGGGTGCAACTCCGGGTCTTCTTCCTCCACTAGGGGAGGTCCTTCGTTAAACCGTGCTAGTTCCTCGCTCCATTCACGAGCGATTACATACAAGTCGCTAAATGTTGGTGACATACAATCCTCAAATTCGGAGTCCGAGTCTGAGAATGTGTTGCTAACGTGAGACACCGACTTGTCATCCGAAGTATTGGCCATTTCACCTACATATAACAAAAACAAATGCATGTTAGCAAAATGAGGTGGAACAAATGCATGTTAGCAAAATGAGGTGGAACTACTAAAAGCACGACAAAATAATATATAAGAGATTGTTATATAAAATTTGAATTACAATTGGCCACTTTGACTTTTTCTCAATTCTTCAAATTTTATTGAACATTTTCTAGCATCATGTCCTTCAATGTTGCAATGTCCGCATTTTCTTTATTCTTTGCAAATTCCTCAACGAGACTTTTAATTCGGTGCTCTTTTTTGCGTCCTTTGGTTTTCGAAACAACGGGGTCAAGAATAGTTTCATGCAACTTCTCTCCACTTTCTTGAGTAATTTTGGTATCAAATTCAATTTCAACACCTTCCACCCCATGCACGCGCATTTTCTCAATAATTTCGGTCTCTCTATTAATAACTCTCACGGCATACTCATAACGTTCCTTCGACGGCATGCAACTATGACTAAACCCCATAGTGAGTAAAGTCATGTGATTAAATCTTTCCGTTGGAGTCAAATCATGGGATGAGGCATCATCTCCAGGCATGTGATATGGCAACACACCATCAACTCTATTGGCATCCCTAATCCACCTCCGTTTTACAAAATGTTCCGGTAATTCGGCCACACACCTCTTTGTCAACACGGCAATAATATGACGACACGACATGCCCGAATGCTCAAATATTCTACATATGCAAGAACCCCGAAATGATAACTTGTTGAAGGTAATGAGATAAGTGGTTCTCTTAGACTCAACCATTAATGGTCGATAATATTTGTAGTACGTGACCTCCACATCTTCTAAGGAACAGTCTCTATCCTTCTCCACAAAGTACTTTGCGGCCTCAACCAATTGTTCTTGAAATTTTTTGAACATCTCTTTCGTATAAATGGAAGCGACATGTTGCTCCAAGGCGGTCTTCAGTCGCATGCAATGAATTTTATGACGTGTATTATAATCCTCTTCTTTCTCACACATAAATTGTCTTTCTAACGCTTTTTGTGCACCCTCAACAAATTATTTCAACCCCGTGCAAGACCCTACATAAGCATCAAAAAAGGCATTCATTCCTTCGCTTCTTGAAGTTGTTTTTTGACCCCCTGGAAAAATGTTACGTGTATAAGCATCGATCCACTTATGCTTCAAATTATACAATTCTTGCAATCATGTATTATCCTCCAACTTGTACTTCAAGATCAATGCTTTCCACCTATCCTCAAAAATTTCTTCGGTCAACGAGTGATACATGCAATTGCTGTAGTCACCTTTAAATTCCTCCTTTGCATAGTAGGTTGAGAGCTTCTCTGGAAATTTGTTACTAGTGTGCCACAAACACAACAAATTTGTCGTGTTCAGTAGTTGAGATTGAATTGCCCCCGCCATCGCTTGATCTTGATCGGTGATAATAACCAAAGGTAGTTTTCCTTCAACGGCCTCTAACCAAGTACCCAAAATCCACTCAATGTAGTCTTCAATTCATCGCGCATTAGTGCAAATCCAAAGAGAACCGATTGATAGTGATGATTCACCCCGGTGAATGGCACAAATGGCATATCATACCTATTTGTTCGATATGTTGTATCAAATGCAACCACATCACCAAAATTTTTGTAGGCCAACAACGACCGGGGGTCAACCCATAAAAGATACTTCAGTCTTCCTTCTTCATCAATTAGAGTCCGAATAAAAAAATTTCCTCCACTTTCCTCTTCTAACCTATGTAACAAATCTAATCCCGCTTGCACATCATTCACACCCAAATTATCTTTTCTAAAATCTCGCACGACATTTCTCAAGTGTTGGGCATGAAACCCTACTTGCTCCTCTCCTCCGTGCATTTTTCCAAATATATTCATTTGTTGTCTAGGTGCAATACCCGAAATATGTAAACTCTTAATTAAATTCTTTTGGGCGGCGGTTATATGTCGCTCCCTTTTAATCAAATTCATCTTAGAAGGCGACACAACATCGTGATTGTGATTTAAATCCAACGATGTTATCTCCCAATGCCTTGTATTTCGCCTATTAATCACATAGATCCTAAACTTACATCCACTTCTAGAAAGTTTATCTCACTACCGACACTTCCTATCAAAACTTCTTCATCTTCTGCGTCTTCTTCATCGCGGTTTTCTCCCGCTAAATTACAAACATAAGTACGGGCATATATTGTTTTGTCCACACGCCTTTGTGTATTTTGGATTTTAATTGCAAACCCGTTTTTCAAAGCGTAGACCCTAATCACATTTTCGGCGGCTACCAAATTAGGAAAATTTTGACTCAAGAAAGGAATTACAATATCTTCTTCCCCAACAACACTCTTAGCCCTACTCTCACTACTCTCATGCATAAACTCACTATTTTCATGCAAATCTTCATTTTCAAAATCTATGATACTAGCATAAATATCTTCATCGCAATCAAAAATAAGGTTAACATAATTTATATTATCATCACGTAAGCAACCACCACTAATATCAACAACCTCACTATTTATAACATTATCACTTTTTTTAAAAGCTTTTCTACCTTGAAACGTAGCAAACATCTTATCCATAACTACAACAAGAAGCAAGAAATTGAGCTTACCAAATGTAATTAGTGATTAAGGATGAACAAAACCAAGAATTCCCCCAAATTTGCTCTCCAATTTGACAAATGCTGCACAAAAGGGAAAGTGTGATTATTTTAGGGTTATAAACTGCAAGTACAGTCGTTCCGCTAATATTATCCGCGGAAGGCAAAGAGGTTCCGCGGAAAAAAAGCGCGGAAATGTAGCATTCCGCAGAAAAAAAGTGCGGTTCATCCAACGGCCAGGAAATAATATGTTCGTTAAGGGTTCCCTGACACATAACTGTCAGGGAACATGACCCTTGTCAAATTACACTCAACGGAGTCAATATTTCCGGGTTTTTGGTCTAAGTAGTTGCATGAAGGCTATATCAACATTTCATGGTTTTTTGGGTATTTCTGTTTTTTAGAGAACTAATGGAACGTCCGGGATTTTTTTTTTATATCTCTAAATGAAGAAGGGCATAAATTAAAAAAATAAAAGAAAGGGCATAATTTATTTGAACCTGTAGTCATGTTCAAATTAGTTGGACCATGACCTTGTTCTCTTAAGCCGATCCATCAGGTTAGTAGCAGGTGTCTGGGGAGCTACAAATTGCAATATAAAGACTGGTTGTACTGCAAAGTTAAGTAAATTTCCAAAAGGAATAACTGGTTTACCAAAACGTCAGAAGATTTGGCTGGCTTGGTATGTTGTTCGAATTCACGTTTTCACCAGAAAAATCATATTTGAGCGGTTTAACAAGGAACAACAGATGAATTTGGAGCAACATTGAGTTCTCTACAAGGCTGAAACTGCCAAATTGCTGAAAAACCCAAGAAGCATTAAACAATTTGCACTGTTAGACCCAGTCACTACCCTTATTCATCATTTCAGACTCAAGGTCCCGAAGCATCTGTTGTGCTCTCTCGTAGGACTTAAGGTGCGAATAAGCAACTCTCTGCCCTCGGGTGAGTGACAAGAATGACCGATTTTGAGAAGAGAATGACAAAAATAACCAATATTTGAAAGATGGCCAATTTTAGCCGAACGCATAATATGCGTAATATAGTGGAGTAATCATTAATATGCATTTGAAGTTTAAATAATGCTCAATATGCATTTGACATGATAGTATTATAAAATATTTATTAAACATTACGCATTCTTTGTCCGGGTAATTAAACTGAATATGCATATACCGTATGCGTATTACTACTGAAATATGAATATAGGTTTGTAGCTGTTACATCTGATAGATAATTCACCCACCGCGTGAACATGTCCCTTGATTTTCTTTATTTAATTTCTTCATTCGCACGGAGTTCAATGCACAGGGCTAAAAAAATGAGACAACATACGCATTCCTTGGTTATGTATCGGAATGGCCATAATTGGCCAACAATTTAAAAATGGTCATTTTTGTTTAAAAACTTTAAAAATAAGCTATTATTGTCATTTTTTCCCCTCAGCTACCACCGGCTGATGAACTCCCCTGAAAGTCTCTTTAGCCTTATTAATCCTTCTCCGTAGGGGTGTAATCGAGCCGATCCGAATACTGCCAGGCTCGGCTCGACCTCGATTAAAATAGTTCGGACTCAGGTTCGGGCTCGAGCTCGACCGAGCCTTTAATTTCAAGTTCGAAATTCTGCTCGTAAAAGATTCGGTAGGCTCGAGTTCGGCTCGAAAGCTCGAATTATTCACTAAATATTAACAAAAATTCAAAATATGATCGGTTCGACTCGAGTTCGGTTCGAGTTTGACTCGATAAAAATAAATAATATATATATAAAATATTGAATATTTACATAAAAATATATTTACAATAAAAAAATTAAAAATAATAGAGGCTCGATAAGGCTCGTGAACCTTACGAGCCGAATAATTTGAAGCTCGAGCTCGGCTCGATTAAAAATTAGAAAAGCTCGAGTTCGAGCTCGGCTAAATTATTTTTGAGCCGAATTCGAATTTTTTACCAGCCGAACTCGAGTAGCTCACGAACAGTTTGACTCGTTTACACCCCTACTTCACCGTTTCATCAGATAAATTCCCAAATTGCACATCTTGTTACTATTTGGTGCAATTACTAGTTCCCTTTTATAAGCATCCTTAGCTTGAGTTGTTTTGTTGCATTAGTGCCCATCCCAAATTACCCAGTAATTTAGGGGCTTCCTGCTCCACATAAACTAAAAATTTCTTACCTTGAGATCGAGTTGTTTTTGTTTGCTTCCCATTGAAAGTGATTCCTTGTTGATTCAAGAACAATTTGTGCCCCAACAACGCGATTTTGCACTACACCATAGATTGGATACATCAACGATATGAAAAAGTTACTTTAGGACCTAAAATTATTGCAGTATATATGACAATGTTTTTTCAAAAACTGACGTTAACTTAGGTCGCGTTACGATAGGTATATATAGCAACGAATAGAGTACCATATGGCAACGTCATTGATTATTGCAAAAATCACATATGTCAATAATTTTATCTCTACAACATTTTTAAGCCATTGCAACAGGGTTAATTATCAAGTATGTCCACTTACTGCGTCCAAAATATCAAGTGAGTCACTGATTACAAAACTGACTCAAATGAGTCACTCATTTGAAAATTTGTATAAAAAATATCACTATATCATCGGTCGAAATTTTTCTTAAAAATATTATATATTGAATTTGACACATTTTTTATGAATGATATTACATCCAAATAAAAGATTTTTCTAGTATTTTAGATAATAATTTTAGATTGTTAAAAATTTATCAACTATTTATTTTTACTTAAATCAAATAAAACAATCAGAAAAATAAAAAACAAATAGTTAATAAAATTATAAAAATCTAAAAATATTATCTAAAATAGTAGAATTTGGAACCTTTCATTTGGATGCAATATCATTCATAAAAAATATGCGAAACTCAATATATAATACTTTTAAGAATTTTAACTAACGATACAGTGATATTTTTAAATTTTTTTAAATGAGTAACTCATTTGAATCAGTTTTATAATCATTGACTCACTTGATACATTCATATGCAATAAGTGACCTAATTGATAATTAACCCATTGCAATAGTATATTGCAATGCTCGTTTATTTTGTTAACCATTACAATAGGTAGCTAATATTAACAAATTCAACAATAAATGGCAACATAATTAGACCAATATCAATACTTTTAGTACTTACAATAAGAACAAATGACAACAATTTTACGAGATATATCAATGTATTTCTAAAAATAGTCGAGCATGACTTGTTTGTTTCAATTACAAATTCACTATTAATTATATACATAATAAATACCAAACCAAAATCGAAATAATGCTAAGTATACTGGTTTTTTATATCAAATGAACCAAAATACCATATTCTGATTTGATGGCTAATTATACTCGATTGAATACCCCACTACCACGTGCATATTTAGTCTCTCCTATGTTGTCTTATCATGTCGAAATTTGTTTGAAAAGAGTTTTTAGATCCATTAAAGATGATGGCGGTATCAGATGGATGATTAACAGAGACTGCAGGATGAGAAAGGAAGGTACAAGGATGTATGTGTAAATGTGAGACCGAGAAGATGAAGTGATGAGACGTCGATGAAGAAGATGAATATATACATGCGTGTATATATCTATACCAGCAATACCCAACTGTATAATACGTAATTCCTAATACACATTTATAATTTGGATATCTCTTTATAAAAATGATGGGAAATATCTTACTATGAAATGCGTATGATGTTGAGTACCCAAACTCCTATCTTTTGTATAATCAATACGTCATTGAAGAAGGTATTCAAATGGGTATTTACAATCATCCGTCCCCATAATTTTTATTTTTTACAAAATTTTTAAAAATGGTTATTTTTATTCTTCGCCCACTAAAATCAGGTACATCAATAAAACCAATCCAAAAGCCAATTTCTAAATTCTAAATACTGAAAAATGACAAATTTGCACACAACTAGTTTGAACATGCACACACCAAAGCTAATAAGTACAAAAAGGAATGAATCAAGCATATGCGGGTAAAGACGCTTTATACCGGATTTTAATGCAGCAACAACCAAAATAACAATTCTCGTTGCTTGAAAATACCGGATTGATTACGCATTTCAAGATTGAGTAACGACTGATACACATCCATAGTTTCGGGTAACAAACTAGAAATCATTGATTACGCATATACAGTACGGGTATCGTTTATTAACATTTCCCCTCGAAAGCAAATAGGCATATTCGAATGGGGGTATCATTTACAATTTATACTTGACACGCAAAAGCAGAATGGGTTATATAAAATGTAAATTTCGATTTTTTTCCTCCAAGATGTGTGTATTTTGGCGTGTATGTATATGAATGTTTGTGGACAATGAGGCAGAGGGAAGAGAAAGTGAGATCAGCTGTCTTTGGGAAGAATAGCGATGGACAGGAACGGATATTTTTGAAGGATTAGATTACGCATGAGACTTGGGTGATGGAATCGTTAAAATCCGTCCACCTCTCTAAGAATTGATATTTTCCTTTTGGTTCAATAAATTATCGTTATTTTTAGCATTATTCCAGCATATGCTCCATCCTCATCTAACTCATCTCGAAACCAATATGTTTTCACTGAACCATGAAGAACTCTATCATGCGCTCTTGCTCTTCAGCTTTAGCTAATACTGCATCAACTCTTGACCCAGCTTCGACCAAATGTTTTTAGATCTCCTTTTGAAAGTTTACCTGATCTCAAAAATAAACATGATTTTTTTTTTACAACTGAGAAGGTATATAAAACATGTAAAACTTACAAAAGATTTACAGTAAACAAAGAATTTTGACAAAGATTACCTTTAGCTCTGCTTCTCTTTTCTCAATATGGTCTGGTAGCCTCCGAACGAGGCTATGCAACTGGGTATTCTCTTCATACATTAGATTCTTTATGGAAAACCTGAGTAGAGTCCTCCAACCTGAGTATCCGAAGGTAGCATATATATCTACCAGAACATAACGCATACAAAGAAGAATATGGATGTTCTGTATAGTTACGAAGAAAACAAAAATATGCAAACTGTAATGCTTAAATATGCATTTATGAATTACGGAATCTGATTTCGTCCAGAGGTGAACCGCCAAATTTTATACATACAGTCAGCAGCAAAGCATCGAAAAACAAACGCGCACATAAGCATGATAAATGTATGCACCACACAAAAAATAATATATATATTTTCCGCAAAGGAATACGAAGGAATTACTAATATTTAGGTTGTTTTGTTCACTTTCTACAATAGACACATCAAATGATATAACCACAAGTCCATAACATGTCTACACTTTAACATTTCATATTACTCTTCTTAATACGAAAAAGAAACTAGTCATGTATGATCTGAATACAATTTAGCTAATTTAAGAGTGATAAGTCTTACATTTCACAATGTTGGGCAATCACGTCTAACTGCTGATGAAGTTATTCTGCAGTCCAGATTAAATGCAAAGTATCATAATCTAGGCTTAAAGGACTGGAAACTGCAGTTGTTGAAGGAGATTATCATTCATTAACAAAAACAATAATTAAAATGCAACAAAGTTTAAGACCAATGAATCAATTGTATTAAAGAATTTATATATAAAATTAGACGCCTTACACAATAGTACAAGGAGATAACATACCATCAATCCCCACTAGTCTATAATAATTGATAATTCCTTATAAAAGATCAGTGTGCCCTAAGATCAACTGTTTCTATTTCATTTTAATCGTACTTCATTTTACATTTAATTCATTCTGTTTGTGTCACTGGTCCTTGAAATGGACTTTGTCTAATTAGTACAATGGACATTGGCCCATCGACCTCTTGATTCAACAAGAACAAGCTAAATACACGCACAATAATTATTAAAAGAGATAGAACACGGAGCATTGATACTGATTGTTGACGGAGTAATTTGGGAGTAACAAAGTCTGAGATTAGTAGTCAGAACCAAAATTTGTGACGGTGGTTCTTTATCGGAAACGTGAACAGTAATTAGTGGATTTGATGAACATTGTTTGTTGGAAAATATGAACAGTGTTTGGTGGTGGTGATTATTGGTGGCTAAGATTGTTTATGGTTAATAGTGGCTCCTTTGCGCTCTCGCTTCTGACCCCTTACAATTTGCCCACGTATCTCTATTTATAGGGAATCAAGCCAACGTAGTTCTTGGGGAACAAGAAACGTAATGGGCTTAGATCTCTTGTCCCGAGGCCCAGTGGGAAAATCACTAGAAACCGTCTTCTACTAGCTTTAGGAATGCCCGCCGATGAGGCCCAACCACAAAGGCTCAAGACTCGTCCGCGGCTTCGAGACTTCACAGATAAGGCATCTCCCTGGCCAAGGATAACCTTCCGCTACCAGCTGTTTCTCTAGTCCGTGAACGCAGGTATAGCCGTGGTTCACCCCAAATGTTGGACGCATCCTTGTCCCCAGATAAGGAGCCCCTACCAGATTACAGAACAAGTGATCCCAAACTTTTGGGTGCAAAGTGCAGGATACTCCGAAGTCTCCCAACGAGGACACCCGTTGACTACAGAGACAGAGCTCCCAAAGCACACCAGAATTTATCCCACATCCCCAATGAGGACACTCATTGACTACAGGAGGAGGCCTTCCGTCCAGGCATACCCTTGGAGGTCTCTGACCACAGACACCGCCTTCCTGTAGATGCACTACAGGAAGGAGTTCTTCACTAGAGTACCTGCAACAAATACGTTAGTAATAATAATCTCCATCTTCCTCGAATCCTCCAAAGAGCCCCATCCAAGCATTCATGTTGAAATCCTTTCCAAGACATCCTACTTACTTAGGGCGCGCCCTAAGATTTACCACAAGTGGGGAGCTAATAGAAAAATCTTTCATCCTTCTCACAATAACTGGGCGCGCCTTCCCCTTATGCTGAGGGCGCGCCTTCGATATCTACGAGCACTTTTTCCATAAATCTTTCAAAATACAGGGCGCGTCCTTCCTATATATAGGGCGCACCTACTTTCCTTCCATAAGGAAGGTAGTCTTATATGTTCGTTAATTTTAGGCATTTATACCTCAATTTTAACTACGTTATCCAATTTTATCCTGAATAATGTTTATACCAATTTTTGGGCATAACAACTACCCCCCAAATTCCATATGCCATTGGAAATGAGATTGGAATTTTCTACTTATCTTTATCATAATTTGTATAAACTTATTTAGCAATACAGGGCGCGCCTTTTCAAGCCGCAATCTTCTACTACTCAAAAGTATTGCACCAATCATACAGGGCGCGGCTTGATGACAACATGTCCTCGGAATTTGATCGGTTATTTTAAAACAGTTCCTCTTATTTCGGGAATCGTGATAGACGTGATAAACATGATTGATGAGACCTACAGTTGTCATTTTTAGCTAAAGTTACAATCAATCTTTTTACTTTTTACCCTACCCTCTCTCTTATTTTACTCTTCTCTAAAAAACACACCGGAGGGAGGCATATTTGTTCAAAATCGGCCTTATTCTCCACCATTTCTTCAATTTTTCCGGTCAATCTTCTTCTCCGATCAGAAAGGTACATGTTACTTTTTGTATTTTTGAATTTTATTAGGTAAATCATCGTGCATGCCATAGTATCTATTCAACTTCCTGTTCATAGTTCATTATGTGTATTTGTGTGTATATATGCATATACATGAATTTTATGGTTTAGATCCGAAACCATAAGGTTTTAAACTTCAAAATAATGTTTTTGAGAAGTTCAACCATTTGTATTCTATGCCTAGTTTGGTTTTTTTTAGTGCGTATATCGCAAACATCTGTCTAGGACGCGCAAACAACTTAAGGCGCGCCATCTCGTTTATCCATCAATAACATACTTAGACTTTTAGGTTGTTAGGCATAACTTATCAAGGCGCGCCCCAATCTCCCTTTACCGTTATGGTCTTTTATTGAGTGCGCCATCTTATCACAGGGCGCGCCTCTAAAGATTAATAAGATAGATGCTTTTCTAATTTAATCCAGTATAACTCCTAAATAGGGTATGCTACCTTCCCAATGCATGCTTTTTACCATTTGCTTCTCATATTTTCTTCTTCTCCTCTTTCTTCTTTTTCCTTCTGAACTGGACGCGCCCTCAATGTTTTTGTTGCTTTTCTTTACAACTGGAAGACAAGGGCGCGTCCACCCCTTTTCATCCATTCAAGGATTTTCTTACTAGGCTAAAAATCTACTCTCCTCCACCTATTTCTTTTGAGCCAGATTTCCCAGACGCTCAAAGGACTCCTCACTTCTTAGGACAGGAGGCGCACCTTGTTCAAGAGTTCAAAGTTAGTGATATAATGGCTGAATCATCAAATAACTCTCAAGATCACGTCCCTTTAAGTCAAAGGAGGGGTAAGCAGAAGCTGATCCAGAAAGAAAGATCCCCAGCTCCTGTCAGCACAGAGTTGGATGATGATGATTGGTTGGAAATTCTGAACGCATATAGGTATAGGGGCGTTGAAATTGGTGTTAATATTGGGGCAGGACCATCTAAGGTCTCTTACAGGGCTGTTTCTCCAAGCCTTTCTCCACACCAATCTCAGGGCGCGCCTTCTCCCCAACAATCAGAGGGCGCGTCTGGAGAAAACCTATCACCTCTTCGTGATGAGATAAAATTTTCGATGAAGACACCCTTCAATTTTCGACTTCTCCTGAACTTTCCCCCATACCTTTCCAACATTGGGAAGTTTCTGATAGTGAGCTGGACTTTGATTGGGATGAGTTTGAACCATGTAACGAAGCTGTGAAGAACCGTTTTAGGAAAGAACATGGAAAATTATTTTGTGTGGGACATCCCTCAGCCTGTTCTGATGAGCAACTAGAATGGCTTATGGAGTACTATGATATGGAAGGCATTTGGACACGCCCTCTTAGCATGATGCGGCCCCATATTTTCAATTATGGGAGAAATTTCAGGATTCCTCGAATGGTAACCATCCCTAAGCTAGTTTCTTTAGGTGTGGGCGCGCCCTTACATCCTTTCCTTAGAGAGGTGATTGAACTCTACGATGTAGCACCACTCTAGCTCCCCTCAACAGCTACAAATTCATCCTTGCCTTATTCATCCTTTACACAGATTTAGGTTTTCCTCAACCCACAATGGTCGAAGTAAGTCATTTTTTCAGCCTAAGGAAGTCTGACCATGGATACTACTATTTGGTCGTGGACAAACAGCATAATAAAAAAAGCTTCTCTTCTGGAAAACTTAGCCACAAGAAGGGATGGAAGGAGAAATTTTCTACCTGTACGATGTTCCCAGGATAAAAATTAGATTCAACACATCTCCAAGTAAGGGCGTGCCTCCTTCGTTCTCCTTTTCTCAGCTTGTACTTATTCTTTATTTCTAACAACTTTGCTTTTCTACTTAGACAAACCTGTGACGAAAGAGCTTGAGGGCGCGCCTAAACGGCGAGCAGAAGCCCTTCTCAGAGTGGCCGCTGAGAGATGAAATCTAAAAACATTAGTTACCAGGACCAATCTGATGCGAGTTGGAATCCTTTCTGACCAAGTGGGAACAAAACATAAATTCATAAAATTTAGAAAAGGTAACCCTGTCTTTCGCATCATTGACATAGATAGAGATGAAGAAATTGAAGAAGAAGAGGAGGAATTAGAAGATAACTCCTTACAAGGCGAGATTCATACAGGTTTAATTACTTTAGGTCTTAATGGCGCGCCTTCCAGTGTGGGCGCGTCTTCATTGTTAAGAAAACTTCATTGCTTGTAGATCTCTTTGCTATTTTCAATCACTGCATATCATATTTCATTGTTATCGTTCTAATATTCCTTGATTAGGGCGTGCCTTTTATCAGGGCGCCTTAGTCCTTTCACTGTTGCCTTACTTTATTTTATTTTATTTAAAGATTGCACATTTCACTACAAGAAATATTGAATCAGACAATGATTTTCCACCGTTGTCTAAAAGATGAATTTTTCGTTGTCTATCCGGGGGCGGTGTGTTTGGCACTCATACAATGGTTACGCACCATTTTAACAAATACATCACACAACTGAATATAAAACCATTGTCTCTTTTTATTCACACAACGCATATGACCCTTTATAATATTCTACAAACAACAGTTTTTTAGCCGTTGTAACAATTTACAGGCACAATAGTTAAAAATAGTGTTATGAGAATTGACTCCTACAACAGTTTATGTATTTATTTCATCTAGTTACACAATGGTTTTTGTTAAGAAATAAATGTATGAGATACTTTACGCAACGGTTTTTTATTTTTTGGGTATTGTGTTTTAGCTATGCTCACAATAGCTTTACGCAATGGTGTAAAAGATTTAAACCATTGCAAATAATATCAAAAGACAACAGTTTTTAAAAAAAACTATGTGCACTGAGACATACAACGGTTTTCATCATTTTTAATGTGGCTTTCACACAACTGTTTATAAAATTAATCTCATTATTTAAATTAAACCAGTTTTCAAATAAAATGGTATTATAATAATTCAATTATTATTTCACAATGGAAATTAAATTTACAATACAATGGTTCTCTACAAGAATTACAATTATAACTTTAAATCTATTTCTACTAATGCTCATTAATGTACACATTTTAATCAGCTTGGCTATTGAAAATATCAAGTCCCATTTCTGTTGGATCAGTGGCTTGCAAGTCAAGCTGGATGCCGTCGAATTCCCTCTTAAATCTGTCTTTATAGCTTGCGTAAATCATTTTGCTCCTTACCTTGGACACCTTTACAACCATATACAGATCATAAATAAATGAACTTAACGAAATGAAATGCAAATAAAGCAAATTTAAGACCTTGCATTTTGTACTTACCATTCAATGAAGAAAATTCTGCTCTTCTGCCAATTCTCTACGGTCACAGAATCATAGTCATAGATTTTAGTAAAAGTTAAAATATTAGTTTCTTCAAGAAATGATTCAAACATTAATCTGTATGTGTTTGTACATGAAGATAAAGTAGAGAATAAGAACTTACAGGATGACGGGGATCGGCAAGCATAGGAAAAAGTCCTCTGATGATAAGTGATTGCCCTTCCTAAACATTCATCAGAAAAAAATTGTGTTTGCAGCCAAACCTTCACGCTTAAGCCGTGCCCCTAGAATTTCAGGTCCTTTAAGTCCAGGAAAACTTACAGGAATAATGTACAACAACAACAAGAGCAGCCATGAGGTAGAATACTAAGACAATACAAGTTCTTACAACAAACGTTGAGTATAAAAAAGTATACTTCTTCCCTGATTAGCCACAAACTACCATTAATAATCACTAAAAGTGATAAAGAACAACTCACAGACAATAAAACGATTGCAGCGGAAATAGCAGGAATCTTGAATTTTGACAATTATAGGCAGATGAGCAGTGCAAGGTCCCACAAAATCAAGCTCAGCACTCAGCCACTCTCCTTGTGGTATCAGAAGTTTAGCTGTTCAAGTTGAATGACAAGCATCATTCCACGCCTTCAATACGCTCAACCAACAAAAGTTCATTAATCGTTGTATCAGTTCCACACAATCAGGGGGCGTGTAAACAGCTACAATCACAACATAAGTGAGGGGTGGAGAGGGGTAGGGAGAGAGTAGAGAGGGTGGAGAGGGAGAGAGTGAGAGAGAGAGAGAGATGGAAAGAGGACCTGTGCTTGTTGGAGAGAAGCCATGGCTTGGGGATTAAGAGCACCATTAAGGGCTTGGGGATAAAGGCACCAATTTCAGCGCCCTAAACAGCGCTTGTAGCTGTAACCACAGCTGCTTCAACACCCATTGACTGCTTAGCCAGACAGGTCATAAACCCAGTTTCCAATTTGTTAAACTTGGTTTGAAATTGAGTTATTGGGTTTTCATTTTGACCCATAATCCCATTTGTAATCTCCACCAATCTTTGCTTACTTTCTCCCATCCACCTTGTAGTTTTCACCAATTCTTCAACTCCTCTCTCCGTGTCTCTGTTTTGCCCCTTGCCGACCTCCTTGCGGGACTACAGCTGTTTACACGCCCCTTCACTTATGTTGTGACTTTGGCCGAGAGTGATGTTGAATAATTAGGAAAGGAGCAATATCTTGAATTCAAAGACCAAAGACAATGAAAAAAATCACAGACAACGAAAACTAATCCAATAATCGGTGAGACCTAATCTGAGAAAGATAGATAGAATTTAGATGAACTATGAGATTAAAATAAAGAGGGTATATATTTTCAGATCCAGATGTAAAGGGGGGAACCAAATTTTGTTAAGAGGGGGAAACAAAATATTGGCCCAAGGAAAAAAATAAATTATTTTTTTCATATTAATAAAAAAAATTAAATTTTTAAATGATTATTTTTCGTATATTTTTTCATTTAATCAAAATTAATATAAAAATCTAGCTAAATTTTAAACTTTTTAATACTTTAATATTTGTACGGTTGAATCGTGGACGAGATATATTAAAAAAATCATTTAAAAAAATCTAGCTAAATTTTAATCCTGATATGCAATATTAATTTTAAATTTTTTAATAATTTTTTAATATGACTAAAATTAATATATCTTAACATCCGTAAGATTGGATCGTCAAAAAAATTATTTTAAAAATTAATCATGTAAATCGGGAACGAGTCTCGTTGTCGGTGGGTACTTTTACTGGATTTTTCTAAACTTGACATGCAAGATGATTTTCAAATTTTTTAATATTTTGTTCATATGACTAAAATTGATATATCTTAACATCCGTACGGTTGGATCGTCCAAAAAATCATTCAAAAAATTTATTTCGTTAATCGGCATCGAATCTTATTTTAGTGAGTAGTACTTTTACCTCATTTTCCTTAAAAACACAAACAAGATAAATTTTAAATTTTTTTATTATTTTTTTACATGGCTAAAATCAATATATGTTAACATCCGTACGGTTTGATCGTCGAAAAAATCATTTCAAAAAATTATTTCGTTAATCGGCAACAAATCTTGTTTTAGGGAGTTGTACTTTTACCTCATTTTCCTTTAAAACTCAAGGAAGATAAATTTTGAAATTTTTTATTATTTTTTTACATGGATAAAATTGATATATCTTAACATCCGTACGGTTGGATCGTCCAAAAAATCATTCAAAAAATTTATTTCGTTAATCGGCATCGAATCTTGTTTTAGGGAGTAGTACTTTTACCTCATTTTCCTTAAAAACACAAACAAGATAAATTTTAAATTTTTTTATTATTTTTTTACATGGCTAGAATCAATATATGTTAATATCCGTACGGTTTGATCGTTGTAAAAATCATTTCAAAAAATCATTTCGTTAATCGGCAACGAATCTTGTTTTAGGGAGTTGTACTTTTACCTCATTTTCCTTTAAAACTCAAGGAATATAAATTTTGAAATTTTTTATTATTTTTTTACATGGCTAAAATCAATATATTTAACATCCGTACGGTTGGATCGTCCAAAAAATCATTCAAAAAATTTATTTCATTAATCGGCATCGAATCTTGTTTTAGGGAGTAGTACGTTTACCTCATTTTCCTTAAAAACAAAAACAAGATAAATTTTAAATTTTTTTATTATTTTTTTACATTGCTAAAATCAATATATGTTAACATCCGTACGGTTTGATCGTCGAAAAAATTATTTCAAAAAATTATTTCGTTAATCGGCAACGAATCTTGTTTTAGGGAGTTGTACTTTTACCTCATTTTTCATTAAAACTCAAGGAAGATAAATTTTGAAATTTTTTAGTATTTTTGTACATGGCTAAAATTGATATATCTTAACATCCGTACGGCTGGATCGTCCAAAAAATCATTCAAAAAATTTATTTCGTTAATCGGCATCGAATCTTGTTTTAGGGAGTAGTACTTTTACCTCATTTTCCTTAAAAACACAAACAAGATAAATTTTAAATTTTTTTATTATTTTTTTACATGGCTAAAATCAATATATGTTAATATCCGTACGGTTTGATCGTTGAAAAAATCATTTCAAAAAATCATTTCGTTAATCGGCAACGAATCTTGTTTTAGGGAGTTGTACTTTTACCTCATTTTCCTATAAAACTCAAGGAATATAAATTTTGAAATTTTTTATTATTTTTTTACATGGCTAAAATCAATATATTTTAACATCCGTACGGTTGGATCGTCCAAAAAATCATTCAAAAAATTTATTTCGTTAATCGGCATCGAATCTTGTTTTAGGGAGTAGTACGTTTACCTCATTTTCCTTAAAAACAAAAACAAGATAAATTTTAAATTTTTTTATTATTTTTTTACATGGCTAAAATCAATATATGTTAACATCCGTACGGTTTGATCGTCGAAAAAATCATTTCAAAAAATTATTTCGTTAATCGGCAACGAATCTTGTTTTAGGGAGTTGTACTTTTACCTCATTTTCCTTTAAAACTCAAGGAAGATAAATTTTGAAATTTTTTATTATTTTTTTACATGGCTAAAATAAATATATTTTAACATCCGTATGGTTGGATCGTCCAAAAAATATTTTGAAAAAATATGTCCTTAATCAGCAATGAATCTTATTTCACGGAGTTGTACTTTTACCTTATTTTTCTTATAAAGTCAAGCAAGATAAATTTTAAAATTTTTTATAATTTTTTTACATGGCTAAAATTAATATATTTTAACATCCGTATGTTTGGATCGTCCAAAAAATTATTTCAAAAATTATTTCGTTAATCAGCAACGAATCTTGTTTTAGGGAGTTGTACTTTTACCTCATTTTCCTTAAAAACTCAGGCAAGATAAATTTTATTTTTATTTTATTTTTTTACGTGGCTAAAATCAATATATTTTAAGATCCGTACGGTTGGATCGCCCAAAAAATCATTTAAAAAATTTATTTCGTTAATCGGCAACGAATCTTGTTTTAGGAAGTTGTACTTTTACCTCATTTTCCTTATAAAGTCAAGCAAGATAAATTTTGAAATTTTTTATTATTTGTTTACATGGCTAAAATCAATATATGTTAACATCCGTAAGGTTTGATCGTCTAAAAAATCATTTGAAAAGATTATTTTGCTAATTATCAACCAATCTGAATTTTAGATTTTACACAACGGTTTCTGCAAAATACCGTTGTGTGATAAATTCTCACAATCGACGGTTCTCATTCTTCCAACTAAGCAATCCAAGTAAAATCAATCAACGACTCTCATTGCGCCAACTCAGCGATCCAAGTGAAATATTTTCCACCAATCAGGTGGTGCCATGATTTCTTGTAAACAGACGACAATTATTCTGTCAAAATTGTAAAACCGTTGTATGATGCTTCTCTGTTGACTCCTTTATACAACAGACTCCGTAAACCGTTGTTTATATGTATATTTTATAACAACTGTTTTTTCAAATTAGTCCAAAACCATTGTCTGAGATTACAATAAGTTAGCTTATTAACAACGGTTTTGGACTGTTATGTTAAAGATCTATGACAACAGTGCAATTTAAGAACTGTTGTCTACCTCGATAAGAGGATGCCACAGAGACAAGTCTTTCGAAAAACTGCTATAACCGTTGTTCTACATGTTATCTAACAACAGTTATTCGCGGAAAATAAATTCCCCGTCGTCTCCTAATTTGGGGCAACGGTTTTTTGGTCGACCGTTGTTTCATAGGTGTTGTGTGATTGCAAATTTCTTGTAGTGTTTATACTATACTTTTGGCTCTTGCCTTGATCTTTGCTTGCTGCATCTCTGTATATTATATGTTTCAAGCCTTCATTGACAAACTTAAAACTTTTGGCGCGCTCCAAAGTCTAGGCGCGTCTTGTTGCAATGTTCATTAATATTTACCATGTCTTATGCAGGAATGGCTCCTCCAAGGATTCCTAAATCATTCGGGGCACATCCTAGTGACAAACCCAAGACTAAGCCATAGAAAGATGTCCCCAAGGCCCAGACATCCACACCTACTCCTGCCCCTGTCCCTCAGACTGCTCTTGTTCCAAAAAGGCCAATCATTGATCTGACCGAAAAACAAGGCGCGCCCAAGAAGCCAAGGACATATGGCGTGCCTTCAGGATCCTCTGCTGCTTTAAATTTCCTTGGTCCTTTGGGTTCCCTCCATGTCACAGATGAGGAGGTGGAGCAGTGGCAAGCCATGAGCTCGGAGGATGCCACCAGAGCTTCTATTAAGGCATCTTTCCAATTGTTCATCCACTTCAATTAAGTGGTGGACAAGCTTTTAGAGGAGAGAGCGTGCCTGGAGAGGCTTCAAGGAGACAATAACATCCTGCAGAATACCCTAAAAAATAAGGATTTCCTCCATTCCAAGGATATCAAGGCCAAGGATTCTGAAATATCTTTCCTTAAGGGTGAGGTAGCAAACTCGACTTGTCAGCTCGAAATAGCCAACAAGAAAGCTGAATTTCTCCACCAAGAATTGGCTGAAGTCAAAGCGAGGGTTGAATACCTCAAAGACCAGGAAAGGAATGGTTGGATGGAGGAGAGGAGGATTATCACATACGAAATTTTTGCTAATGGTTTCCACTTCTACAGATAGGGTTCATGGCGAATGATCCTGAATATACCTTCGAGAAGTTTGGTGAAGAAACTGTTGCGGAGATGGAAGAGTTCAAAATGGAGTTTTCAAGAGAGATTCAAGAGAAAAGGATTGAGCTTGGGTTGGAGGAGGCTGAGGGCACGCCTATTGACGAGCCTGAAAAGGACGCGCCTGAGGTTGATCCCTCAATTCCTCTCCAATCCATTCCTCCAACCGGTGAAAATCAGGGCACGCCCTAATTTATTATAATATTTAAACTACATCTGAACTAAGTTTTCTTAATACTTTGAGGAGCCAACGCTCTTTTGATGCTGTGCAAGGTTGTATGACTATATTCCATTTTGCTACTATTTTATTTGCATTGTCACTGTCGTGAGGTTTCATTTATCTTTATTTCTTTCAACAAGCATACAAGAGTAGATCTTCTGCAAAAAATTTCTAAGTGCCACATTGATGGCGTGCCGTGATGAGCAAGGCGCATCTTAAAAGTAAATGTTCTCTTCTAACAATCTTTCAAGGAAAAAACTTGTCAAAGCGCCTCTATCTTCAGGGCGCACGTTATTTTATTAAAATTTTTGTCTTAGCTTTTTCTTAATCATACACTTTTATTTTTGCTTTGACAAGATTTGATAAGTACACATAAGTTTGAGGCACGTTCTTTCATAAAGGCGCGCCTTTGCATCTTGATCACGAGTTGACTTAGAACATAATATTTTCCCAATTGGACGCGCCTCTGGTTTTTTTACAGATTTTCTTAGATATGAGATTTTATAACTTCTGATTTAAAGGGCATATTTCCTTAGTAAAATAATGGAATTCTGCTGTCATATCATATCATGGATATCTTTTGTTGGTGTATCACTAATAACTTTTTCTGTATTATGAAGGGACTTTGTTATTAGGGCGCACCCTAACTTTCTCTTATAGTTTATATGCCAAGCAAACAAAGCAATTTGAATCAACTTTTTCTTTTTATTAATAATACGCTCTAGTGTAAAAATTACACCAGTCCCATGGCTACTATGCTCTGTGGGGAAATTATTTGAAAATTTTATCCTTCTGCTACCTCCAAGGTTCGTAATCATGTATACTACCCCATAGTCTAGGAGGAATTTATTTGCTACTAGTCTATTACATAGGAATTAATCATAAAAATGAGGGGGCCAAAGCCACACCCTAGTGATAATACATCCGTAAGTGCTCTACATTCCAAGCCCGGGGAATAAGCTTGCCATCCAAATATTCCAAATGATAGGTTCCCTTCCAAAGTATAGCCTTGATCTTGTATGGTCCCTCCCAGTTAGCTCCAAGCACCCCATGCTGAGTTATTTTGGTATTTGGCATGAATTTTTGCAACACAAGATCTCCCACCTTGTAGGGCATAGACTTTACCTTCTTATTAAAATACCTAGCAATTCTCTGCTGATATGCAACAAGCTTCAACTGAGAGTTCATTCTGGCTTCGTCCAGCAAATCCAAGTGGAGCCTTTGGTTAACTTTTGCATCTTTCTCAACAAACAAATCCCTTCGCAGAGATCCGGTTCCTACTTCTATGGGGACCATAGCCTCATACCCGTACGTTAGCAAAAAGGTGGACTCTCCCATGGTCGATCTAGGAGTCGTGTTGTAAGACCAAATGACTATGGGCATCTCCTCCGGCCAATCTCCCTTCTTCTCTTCTAGCTTAGCCTTTAAAGTATGCTTGATAATCTTATTTATGGCTTCTGTCTGACCATTGCTTTGCGGGTGGTAGACCGTATCAAAATCTTTCATGATGTTCAAGTCTTCACAAAGCTTCCTTAGCTCTTTATTGTCAAACTGCTTTCCAAGATGAGTTTATGTGGAATACCGAACCTGCAGACTATGGAGTTGAAAATAAAGTCTTTGATTTTCTTCGCCGTGATCATGGCCAGTGGCATAGCTTCCGCCCATTTAGTAAAATAATCAACAGCCACCACGGCATACTTCACACCCCCCTTAGCCTTGGGCAATTCTACAATGAGATCAATCCCCCGCATGGAAAAAGGCCAAGGACTTGACAACGAAGTGATAGATGTTGCCGGGGTATTGGAATAATTAGCGAATCACTGGCAGCGATCATAAGTCCGGACAACCTTGATGGAATCTTCTTTCATAGTTGGCCAGTAATATCCTTGTCTGAGGCTTTCAATGCCAACGAACCACCCCCCGAGTGATTGTCACAAATTCCTTCGTGCACTTCCCTAAGAATATAATTACCTTCTTCTAGATCCATGCAGCGTAACAATGGTTGGTTAAACCCTCTCTTATATAATACTCCATCATATTCAACGTACTTCGCAGCCTGGTAGCGAAGGCTTCGATCCTGTAACTTGTCTTCAGACAAAGTTCCCATTCGAATATAGTTATGAATGGGGGTCATCCAATTTTCTTGCGGGATCTCCTATGTCTGGAACACCTCTACTTCTAGAATACTTGGAAATTCTTAGATCCCCAAAGGAATTTGCCCAAGTTGGACGCTGTCCATTTGCGACCCCATCTTTGCCAAGGCATCTGCATTGCTATTTTCTTCCCTCGGTACACCTTCTAGCCTGGCATTTCCAAACTTTTCTAGTAGACGCTACGCATATCTCATATATAACTCTGTCCGAGGTCCTCGGGCTTGGAAACCTCCGTTGACTTGGTTTACCACTAACACTGAGTCACTCCGAGCGATCAAGTTCACAACCCCCACTTCCAGAGCTATTTTCAATCCATTGATTAATGCTTCATACTCAGCATCGTTGTTAATGACATAAAACTTGAAATGAATGACACTCACCAAAACAATCCCGGCTCCTGCTCCATTATTATTCACGGCCCCATCGACGTGCAAGATCCACCAAGGGTGTGGGAACTCTTCTCTCATGTCAACGGGAGGATTCCCCTATGAGGAAGGTTCTGCCAACACTATAGCCTTATTGTCTACTTCAGAGTCAAACTCAAGTATGAAATCAGCCAACGCCTTTCCCTTGATCGCTATACAGGGGCAATATTCCAAATCGAATTGTCCCAACTTTATCGCCCACTTTAACATTCTTCCCGATGATACCATTTTATGTCAAATCAATCGGAGAGGATAAGCGGTGCGGACCTCAATTCGGTGAGCTTAAAAGTACGACCTTAATTTTTATGCCACAAGGATAAGGGCGTACACCAATTTTTCCATGCTGATATACCTAGTCTCTGCATCTAGCAACCTCTTGCTCACAAAGTACACAGGCGATTAATAACTTCCTTCCTCTTTCACTAACACCGTACTAACAGAGTATTCTGAGAATGCCAAGTAAAGAATCAACGTTTCCCCGTCTTATGGCTTGGCCAATATAGGAGGATTTCCCAACTGCTCCTTGATTTTCAGAAAAGCTTCCTCACAATCTGGGGTCCACATAAAATCCTTCCCCATCCCTTTGATTGTGTTAAAGAATTCCTTGCATCTATCCGAAGACTTTGAAACAAATCGATTCAAAGTCACAATCCTTCCCGTCAGGCTTTGCACTTGCGTAACACTGGTGGGAGATTTCATGTCCAACAGAGCTTTGATTTTCGCAGGGTTTGCCTCAATCCCTTGGTGTTAACCATGAATCCCAAGAATTTTCTTGACTCCACGCTAAATACACATTTTTGAGGATTCAGCTTCAACTATATATTTTTTCAAAATATGGAACATCTCAGCCAAGTCTGCTATGTGATCTTCCGCCCTCTTAGATTTTACAAGCATATCATCTACGTACACCTCCATCGTCTTCCCGATATGCCTCTTAAACATTTTATTCACTAATCTTTGATAAGTGGCCCCAATATTGATCAGACCAAACGACATCCTAATGTAGCAATAGAGCCCTCTATCGGTAATAAAAGAGGCGCGCTCTTGGTCAGGCTCGTACATGGGGATTTGATTATACCCAGACTATGCGTCCATGAAACTCAGCAGGGCATGTCCCGCCGTAGCATCGACCAACTGGTCAATTCTTGGCAAAGGGAAACTATCCTTTGGACATGTTTTGTTCAGATCGGTGAAATCCACACATGTTCTCCACTTACCGTTAGGTTTTTTCACTAACACCGGATTTGTCAACCAATCTGGGTAAAACAATTCTCTGATTAATCCGACATCCAAGAGTATATCTACCTCTTTTTACAAGGCTACATCCCTCTCACCCTTTACGGCCCTCCGCTTTTGCCGGATCCCCTTATGCTTGGGATCAATGTTCAAACGATGGCACATAACCTTCGGGTCAATTCCCACCATATCCGAATGGTTCCACACAAATACATCAAGGTTTGCCAAGAGAAATATTGAATGCCCTTCTTTCAATCTTCGAGCCAACTGAGATCCAATTCTCAGAACTTTACTTGGATCTTTTTCATCCACAGGAATTTCAATTATGTCTTCTGCTGGCCCCATCTTTTCTGTTGGCATTGGTATCCGCGAATCTAAGTCGAGTTGATTACGATCCTCATCATTTTTGCAGAGAAGGCACATCCTTTTGGAGAGGATCATCAACTTCTTTAGAAGGCGCACCCTGTGTCATATGGGCATTAACTTCCTTTGAATTTCCTGAGGATAAGGGCGCGCCCTCAGGGAGAGGGGCATCTACCTTATGCACATCTTGTCCAAGACTCTGTAAGACATCAAATCTTCCTTTAAGCCATTCCCCTTTGAAATTTGATTGTACTATTTCATTTGGGGGCTCTTCTTCCTCCAGCATTTCAATCCTGATTGTGTCTTCTAAGAACAACGTCGCTGGAGGCAATTCAGAGGGGCACTCATTTTCTTGTTTAACATAGTAATGGACTCGAATTTCTCAATCGGCTGTTCGATGCTTTTTCTCTCGCTCATCATCCAATGCATCTTCTTTGTGGGCATCCTTTCTCCTAAAGCCCCTCATGGATTGCCTGTAACATTCCCGAGAATCATATTGAGAGCCCTTTATGCCCACACCATTTGGGGTTGGAAACTTGATGGTAAGGTGGTGGATCGAAGTAACGACCCTCATTTCCCTAAGAAAAGGTCGTCCTAGCAGCACGTTGTGGGATGACTCCTGATTTAGAACCTTGAACTCAAGCATCTTTGTGATGGACAACGAACTTTCCCCCAAGGTACACGACAATCTAATTGATCCCATAACTCTAACTCCCATGCCAGAGAAACCATAGACCCGAGAATCTTCTCCCGACATATCCCAATCAGGTAGCCCCATCTTCTTAAAGGTGTTGTAGTAGAGGATGTTTGCCGAGCTTCCATTGTCTATGAAGGCTTTATGTATTCTTGGTCCCGATCTGGATGGAAATGACCAGTGCATCATTGTGGGTGTGATGTACCCACCGGGCATCTGCTTCTCTGAAGGTGATGTCCATGGACTCACCCTTAAATACTTTGGGTGGCCGAGTTTCCACCCTATGAATGTCGGTTAGAGGTCGGAATCGGGCTTCCCTTGCATACCTTTCCAAGGCTCTATTACTGCATTCCATCCCAGGATCCCCTTCGTAGATTGTTTGGATGCTGCCATCCCTGACAAACTTATTTTATTCCATAGTTTCGTTGTTTAACCCCCGAGGGGCTCGACCTCGTTCTTCCTTTATTCTATCTCCGCCATCCTTATGCCTCCTTACTTCCTTCACCACCCATTTACCAATATGTCCTTCCTTGATAAGGGCTTCGTTCTCATCTTTTAGTTGTCGACACTCATGTGTGTTTTGTTCGGATGACTCATGGTATTCACAATATTTCTTCTTATATTTGCTTTGCCAAGATGACAGAGCCTCAGGTTTTCTAAACAACCCTCTATTTTTGTTTAACTCAAAGATGTGTTCAATAGACGCGGCCAAAGGCGTGTATCTGCCCATTATATTGTCATAGCCCGAGGGAGGGCTCCATTCCCTCCTTGTAGTTGTAGTATTTACTCAATTTGGGCTTCGACTATTCCTTCAGTATCTTGGGCTTGGAGATCTGTCTCTCTTCCTTGCTCGGCCTCTCTGACTTGTTTGCGAAGTCGGTTGTACCTCTTCCAGAGATTGTTCTATGGCCTTATATGATTCCGCCAAAGCAAAGACATCTGCCAGAGTAGCCGGCTTTTTACCTGCAAATGCTTCCAGAAATCCGAGCTGACCCTGAGCCCTGCTATCAAAAAACTCTTTAAAGCTTCGTCTGAAGCACCTCTTACGCTAGTGGACTCAGTGTTAAACCTTTTAAAGTAGGATGCCAAGCTTTCATTTTCCCTTTGCTTGACGTTGGCAAGAGTTGTGACAGACGGAGCATATCTCACGACGGCTTGGAACTTGGTCAAGAACAAAGTCTTCATTTGTTCTCAGGAAGTGATCACTCCCGGTCTTAGTTTTTGAAACCACTGCTGGGCGCTCTCCCTAAAAGTCGCCGCCAAGAGCCGATATCGAGCCAAGTCTGGGACTTGATACACGTCCATCTCTATATTGAATCGGCCCAAGAATTCCACAGGATCTGAACTTCCATGGAAACGGACATCGCTAGTAGTGTTACAATATCCGGCCGACAACTGTGCTTCTCTTACTGCCATAGAGAATGGGGAAGGAATTTCGGCCGTGGCTGTTACTCTGCCTTTCAAGTGGTTGAGTAGCCTTTTTAGATCATCCACATTGAAGGTTCCCACACCTAGGATAGTTTGCATGTGAGGTTGTGGACCTTGGGGCTGAGGTGGAGGTACTACTGTCTGATCTTCACCTGGAGGAGCTTGTTGTTGGTTGGTATTCTGGGAATCCTCAGGTATCACAATCACTTTTGGGTTTCGACCTTGATCTCCCCCTAGATTTTCTCCTTGACCTTGGCCGCGACCCCGAGCCATCTCGCGATCATAAATTGCCACATCCCTATGATTATCATATTCAGCATAGTTATCGCTTTTTGCTCGATTATACCAGCGGGTACCCCTGTGGCCACAATAGTTGTCGCGACGATATCCATCTAATTATCTACCTCGACCTCCACCTCTTCCCATTCATTTAGGTCTTCTCCACCGGTCATTCCCGTATCCTCGATCATAACGGTCTAACGATCCGCGTGGAGGAGCTCCCTTATGGTCGCGGTGCCGCTCCCGATTCTCATAAGAATTTAGGGGCACACACGTTATACCATGGGGCGTCACATCTCCACGGTCAACCTCTTTTTGCCATTCCAGAAGTAACATCCTTAGATCATCTTCGCCCAAGCGGATCCCCAAGTGATCCTTTAAAGCTGCGAAGCCTTGTTGTTCATTTTTCGGCACGGACTCCGCTTGCCGACGTTCCTCAAGACTACGCCCAGACCGGTGCAGGTGAGTTACTCCCCGGTTATCTGCTCACAGTATTTCTCGACCATCAACATCCTCGTCCACAAGTTCAACGATGGGGGTTACATCATTGGAATAGTTCAGACGTCGCAGGGTTATTGGCACACGTCCACCTTCAGTTCGGCCATGACCGACTAAGGCATCCCTATCAGTCATGGGAACCTTCCCAGGTGCCTGAGCAACACAGATATAGAAAAGGCCCCTTCTGGTCTTGCATCGCTCCACAACATCCTACCTTGACTCGAAACCGTTCAAAGCATCTCCCATACGATATAGTTGTTCCAGCAAGTCATTATTACTGATCAGCACAGGCGGTTGACCTCCAACATATGGAGTGGGGAGATCAGTCATGGGTGGAACGTAGGGTTCATGGAGATTATAGCCATGATCAGGTTCTTCTTCAGAGCTTCCATCATAAAAACTTCCATCACGGTATTGAGACATCTTTCCTCCTAGATGCAGATCTTGATTAGCCCCTCCTCTTAGCACCAATTTGTTGACGGAGGAATTTGGGAGCAACAAAGTCTGAGGTTAGTAGCCAGAAACAAGATATGTGACGGTGGTTCTTTGTCGGAAACGTGAACAGTAATTGTTGGATTTGATGAACAGTGTTCGTCGAAAAGTATGAACAGTGTTTGGTGGTGGTGATTATTGGTGGCTGAGATTGCTTAGGGTTAGTGGTGGCTCCTTTGCACTCTCGCTTTTGACCCATTGCAATTTGCCTACGTATCCCTATTTATAGGTAATCAAGCCAACATAGTTTTTGGGGAACAAGAAACCTAATGGGCTTAGATCTCTTATCCCGAGCCCCAGTAGGAAACCCACTAGAAACCGTCTTCTACTAGCTTTAAGAATGTTTGCCGATGAGGCCCAACTATAAAGGCCCAAGGCTCATCCTCGGCTTCGAGACTTCATGGATAAGGCATCTCCCTGTCCAAGGATAACCTTCCGCTACCAGCTGTTTCTCTAGTCCGTGGACGCAGGTATAGCCGTGGTTCACCCCAAATGTTGGACGTATCCTTATGCCCCGATAAGGAGCCCCTACCAGATTACAGAATAAGTGATCCCAAGATCTTGGGTGCGAAGTGCAGGATACTCCGAAGCGAGATACACCCGTTGACAACAGAGATAGAGCTCCCAAAATACACACCAGAATTTACCCCACATCCCCAATGAGGACCCTCATTGACTATAGGAGGAGGCCTTCCATCCAGGCATACCCCTGGAGGTCTCTGACCACGGACACCGCCTTCCTGTAGATGTACTACAGGAAGGAGTTCTTCACTAGAGTACCCACATCAAATACGTTAGTAATAATAATCTCCATCTTCCTCGAATCCTCCAAAGAGCCCCATCCAAGCATTCATGTTGAAATCATTTCCAAGATATCCTACTTACTTAGGGCGCACCCTAATATTTACCACAAGTGGGGAGCTAACAGAAAAATCCTTCATCCTTCTCATAATAACTGGGCGCGCCTTCCCCTTATGCTGAGGGCGCGCCTTCGATATCTACAGGCACTTTTTCCATCAATCTTTCAAAATACAGGGCGCGTTCTTCCTATATATAGGGCACGCCTACTTTCTTTCCATAAATAAGGTAGTCTTATTTGTTCCATAATTTTAGGCATTTATACCTCAATTTTAACTACTTTATCCAATCTTATCCTGAATAATGTTTATACCAATTTTTGGGCATAACACTGATACACCTCCATCTGCTATTGCTAGACAAGATGAATTCGAAATATATCTGAAAAGAGTCAGAATCCTTAAAAAAGTTAAAGAAAACATTACCCGCAACAAGTAGGAAAATAACTTTGCGTAAAATATTTAGCACATTATAATGTACTTATATATGTTATATAAAAGTTGCGTATAATGTTTAGCAAAATTTCAAGTAGACAAAGATGAGTCACTTAGAAGTGATTATCCTGGATGCATTACAATAATTCTTATATCTTTTCTAGAAGTCTAAATAAAGAAATTTAGAATCCCACTCCAAGAACAAGATATAAAGGAAAACCGACTATAGATGACAGTTATTTATATATTGTGTAGAAGCAAATTTATCTCACAGCACACACTACTTATGACCTCATGTGTGTAATGAAATGTTGTGATCAACATTTAATTGCTATATGAGAAGCTATATAAAGAGCTGCAGGTGTGCCCAGATAAGATAATGACTTACATGTGATAGAAATAGATATTCAGATGTTTAATCCCATAATTTATATCAATATACATTGTGAGATGCTAGCTAAAGGGTCTCATCACATAACAGGACAATTAGGTTACGATTGTTCATTGAAGGTATAACATACCCGTAGCAAAACATAAAAACACTATAGCATTATCACAATGTTTTAAAATTGTGACTAAAAACCAAACACAAAAACGAAACATGAGGAAAAAGGTACCCAAATCCAAACATAAAAAAATCCTTAACTAAATTGATACATAAAAGGTCCCAAAACAAAATAGTCGTAACCTAAATATACACTAAATTTCAGCCCTAATTAACTTAAACAAGTTTCATCACAATTAGCAGAATCAATAGAGTAGCCCATAGAGTTAAGCATATTAGTCACGTCAGTGTCCGTGTGTGGAACAGATGTGTTGTTTTCAGGCAGTTTAAAACAAGCTTTAACTTCATCACAATTAACACAATAATCATTAGCTTTGAGTCTGAAGTTAATGGTCATGTCTGTAAAGTTAAAAACGGCTGAGGTCCAAACTTCCTCCATAACTTCGTAGTATATCACGAGAGACTCGAGCATAGAGTACTTTAATTTGCAGTTGCTAATGAAGTCCATCATCTTGTGAAAGTCTTAAGAACCAACACTCTTGTCCATAAGTGCGATGAAGTTATTTTTCTCATAGATGAACCCAGATTGAGACATGATTTTGACTACTGGTGCCATTGTTGCTAAGTATGCAGTTATAGAGAGAGAGAGAAAGGGGGTTTTGGAGATGAAGAGAGTAAAAGTTGCTATGTTATTCAGAGTAAAACAAAAGTGAAATATAGAAATGTGATGGGCTTTTATACTGACTCTGAAAAAGATAAATAAATAATTAGAAATAAAAAAAAGTATCCAATGATAATTGCCAAAAATAAGTGTTTAAAAATAAAGCAGTCTGTAGAAATTCCAAAACTTATCCATCGATATATATACACACTGTAAGTAAAGTCGACATCTAGGGTTTCGATTAACGGCTATGATTGAAACAATTCAAAGGATACACAATGTGTCTTTATCCGTTGAGGGATAAAGTACCCAGAAACATTTTTGACTTTCAACAGATAATTCTTATCCGTTGAATACCATCAGTATTTGCCCTTAGCAAATCCTGATTTTGGTATCAGGATCTGACATTTTGCAAATCCTGATTTTGGTGTCAGGATCTGACAACTTAGAAATCCTGATTTGTAACTGTAGTAAATTCAAACTTATTTTTGGCTGCATTATAAATTACAACGATATAAAAAAGAATTAAGAATAATTAAGCATACCTAACTCACCTACCAACCTAGTGAAAGTTGATTCATCAAGTGGCTTGGTAAAGATGTCTGCAAGTTGCTGCTTACTTTGAACAAAATATAGTTCCACTATACCATTTATGACATGTTCTCTAATGAAGTGGTACTTGATGTCTATGTGCTCTGTCCTTGAATGATGCACAAGATTTTTAGTGATGGCAATGGAACTTGTACTGTCACAAAAAATTGGAATCTTGTCCACATGTAGACCATAATCCACCAGTTGATTCTTCATCCATAAAATCTGTGCACAACAGCTACCAGCGATAATATATTCATCCTCAGCTGTGGAAGTAGAAAATAAGTTTTGTTTCTTACTAAACCAGGACACATGCTTGTTTCCTAGAAACTAACATGTGCCAGTTGTGCTTTTCCTGTCTATTTTGTACCCTGCATAATCTGCATCTGAATAACCAATTAGATCAAATCCAGAAGCTCTAGGGTATCAAATGCCAAGTTTTGGTGTACCCTTGAGATATCTGAAAATTCTCTTAATAACTACTAAATGAGATTATCTAGGATCAGCCTAAAATCTGGCACAAAGAAAAGTAGAAAATATTATATCTGGCCTACTGGCTGTCAAATATAAAAGTGAGCCAACCATGCCTCTATAGCTTAAAATGTCCACAGACTTTTCAGTAGTGTTCAATATAAGTTTAATGGCAGTGGCCGTGGGAGTTTTTGCAGATGTGCAATCCATTAATCAAAATTCTTTAAAAGATCATGAATATATTTGGTTTGAATAATAAATATTCCATCACTAACTTGCTTAACTTGTAAACCAAGAAAGCAAGTTAGTTCTCCCATCATGCTCATTTCATATTTACTTTGCATCAATTTGGAAAACTTTTTACAAAGTTTCTCATTTGTAAAGCCAAATATAATATCATCTACATAAATCTGAACAAGTATACTAGAGCCATTAACATTTCTAAAGAAAAGAGTTTTATCAACAATACCTCGTGTGAAATGATTTTCCAAAAGGAACTTTGACAGAGTGTCACACGAGGCTCTAGATGCTTGCTTCAATCCATAAAGTGCTTTCAAAAGATAGTAGACATATATTAGAAAGTTGGGGTCTTCAAAACCTGGAGGCTGACTGACATAGACTTCCTCCTCCAAATCTCCATTCAGAAATGCACTTTTGATATCCGTTTGATAGACTTTAAAATTAGCATGGGCTGCATAGGCTAGAAAAATTCTGATGGCTTCAAGTCTTACAACAGGAGCAAACATCTCATCAAAATCTATTCCTTCTTGTTGACAGTAGCCCTTAGCAACCAATTTCGCTTTATTCCTTATGACTATGCCATTCTTATCCATCTATTTTTAAATACCCATTTGGTGTTTATAGAATTCTTGCCTTTAGGTTTGGGTACCGGCTTCCATTCTTTATTTCTTTCAAATTGGTTTAGCTCATCCTGCATTGCTAAAACTCAATCAAGATCCAACAAAGCTTCTTCTACCTTCTTTGGCTCTTCCCGAGATAGAAAGCTGCTGAATAGACATTCATATTGAGTTGCTTTCTATGTTTGCACTTTTGAAGATGCATCACCAGTAATCAATTCAAATGGGTGATCTATAGTCTATTTCCTTTGTTGTGGTAGATTAGCTCTAGATAAAGAGGCCTCATAGTTGTCTTGATGTGTGACTGAGTTTTGATTTGAAGAAACTCCCCCTGAGTTTGTGGATCTTTGATTTGAAATTGGAGTTCTTTCAGTTTGTGACTGAGAATGACTTTCAACTTCTATTGAGGGTTTAACGGATGCTGAATTTTGTCTTTCAATGGATGATACTGTTTGTCTGTTAATAAATGATGTACCCTATCTTTCGACGGATGTAGAATATTATGCTTCATTTTTTGATCTTTCTGCACATTCCTTAGGAATTATTTCTTGATCACTTTCATCATCACTATCATCATAGTTCATCTCAACATTATCAAATTTGAGGCTTTCATGAAAACCTTCATCTTGGAGTCCTTCAATCTTCTTATCATCAAACACAACATGTACATATTCCATAAAAATGTTGGTTCTTAGATTGAAGACTCTGTATGCTTTTCCAATCGCATATCCAACAAAGATACCTTCATCTGCTTTGACATCAAACTTTCCATGTTGCTCAGTTTGATTTACTATAATATAATATTTGCATTCAAAGACATGAAGAAAGTTCAGTGTTGGCTTCCTGTTCTTGAATGATTGATAAGGAGTCATGCATTTTGCTTGATTGACCAAAGAAATGTTCTGAGTGTAGCATGTAGTATTGACAGCTTTAGCCTAAAAATAAGTTGGTAACTTTGATTCATCTTTCTAACAACTTCAATTAGGGATCTGTTCTTTCTTTCCACTACATTTTGTTATGGAGTCCTTGCTACTGAAAATTCACGCATGATCCCATTTTCTTCACAAAACGACCTCATTGCAGAATTCTTGAACTCAGTTCCATTGTCACTCCTAATTCTTCTAACCTTGAGATCAGGATGATTGTTGACTTGCCTTATATGATTGATAATGATTTCACTAGCTTCATCTTTAGATTTAAGAAAATATGTCCAAGAGAACTTTGAGAAGTCATCCACAATCACTAGGAAATATCTTTCATTTGAAATTGATAATACATTAACTGGTCCAAACAAATCCATGTGCAACAGTTGCAGTGGTTCTTCAATTGTTGATTCAAGCTTCCTTTTGAATTATGCTTTTTCCCTTTTTGATAATAATCACACAATCCATCTTTTGAGAACTCAACTTGAGGAATGCCTCTTACTAGGTCTTTCCTGACTAATTCATTCATAGTCTTGAAGTTCAATTGAGACAGCTTCTTATGCCATAATCAACTTTCATCTTGACTTGCTTTACTAAAAAGACAAGTAATAGAATCTGCTTTGGATGAGTTGAAGTCATCTAGGTATACATTTCCTTTTCTCACTCCAGTGAGAACCATTTTATCGTTTTCCTTGCAGGTAACAAAACATGCTTAAGTACTGAATGTTACAAAATTGCCTTTATCACATAGTTGGATGACACTCAACAGATTATGTTTGAGTCCATCCACTATATCAACTTCTTCAATGATGACATTATCTTTTGAAATCAAGCCATATCCCATAATGTACCCTTTGCTGTCATCTCCAAAAGTAATACATGGGCTAGTTCCCTCCTTGAACTCTGTGTGCAGGGTAGAGTCTCGAGTCATGTGCCTTGAGCATCCACTGTCTAGATACCACAGACTCTTTCTGTTTCCCTACACACATCAAAATCAAATTAAGTTGATTTTGGTACCCAAGTTTCCTTGGGTCCTGCCTTGTAGGACTTTTTCTTAGGTTTCTTAGGCTTTCTTGAAAGAGATGTGTCATAAGTCCAATCATGTATGATAATTTAGGAATAACTTTTATGTAATCTGTTTTAATTTCATTGATATTAATAAAAGACTTGTTTTAGTTTTATTGCGGGCTTTATCTATATAAGTGTTTAAATAAGATATACCATAGTTTAGAGTAAAGATTTTTATGGATTATGATGAGATCATAATAATGAGACCTAAAAGATGATAACTCTAAACTTACATATTTCCTGGTCGTAGGATTACTAACTGGTAATTAGTAATCCGCAAAGATCGGTACATACTATGCTTGCTTCATTATGAAGGGGTATTTAGTATCCCTCACGATGTAGAATAAATATGATTAATTAATTAATCATATTTAATGAATTAGAGAATTTATATAAATAATAATAAAATAGTTTTATTATTATTTATTTCTACTACCGGCTTAATATTGAACCTACAGGGTCACACCATAAAAAGAGAATGATTTAATGGTGGATGAATTAATTAATAATGGCTAATAATTATTTATTTATGAAATAAATAATTAATTGGCAAATTTAATAATTGATTAAATGAGATTTAATTGATTATAAATTAATTAAGAAAAGTTCTTAATATTATTAATTAAGAATTTAATTTTGGAAATTAAATCAAGTGAGAGAATTATTTTTCTAAAGTGTTTAGAAAAGGGATTAATGATTAAAAGGTGTTTTAATTATTAGTTAATTGGTTAATAAGAATAATCAATTAAAGGATTAATAATAATAATATTTTATGGAAAATTTTCAGCTGAAAATTTTGCCTATAAATATACTATTATAAACCCTATTTGCCTTAACCCAAAATACAAACCCTAATTCTAAAGTAGAAAATAGAGGGAGGCAACTAATTCTCTCAACCTCTTCCTCCTCCATTACATTGATCTCTTGGTGGATACCGGTGGAGTGCTTCACACTTGAGGAGCAGCTGCTAGGGTTCTCCGCTCATAGTTCTTGGATCGCTATTAAAGACCTCCATCTTTCCATTAACGTAAAGCTTCTTAAGGTAAACATACTGAACTACGAATTAAATATTATTTTTCGCATGGATCCTGTGGAGGGTTTCGGTTTTTTTAAGATTTAAATTTACATTTTCGTTGCGTTTATGTGCTAAAAACCCTTCAATGGTATCAGAGCTACTTGCGAAAAGTTTTTAATTCGTTTATGTGTTTAAGTGTTTTCGATATATGAGCATGTACGTGATTCGCCATGATTTGATGTTGATATAATATGTTTATATATGTATGGTTTAGAATATATGATATTCATGTGAGTTGTATAATCATAAGATGATTTTGTAATCTGTATATATACTGATATATACATGATTTATGTTTGTTCTAATTATGAGAATCATATTAGATACAGATTCTGAATTGGCTGCTGCAGATTTGCTGAAATCTGGGTCTGGTGTCCGATTTATGCAAACGAATACCCTATTCCATAGGTAAACGAGCGTCTGAACAAAACTGATAGCTAAAGCTATTAACGACTCGTCTGTAAGGCGTTTGACGTCATTTACTGCCCGTAAACAGTGATTGATGTTTTTTTGATTTGATTCTGATTTTTCTGATTTTTGTCATATTTTTTTTATGATTAGATCATGGATAATATGATATGTTAAGATCCGATTATGTGTTTTAACATGCTTTTATGTGTTGTATGAGCATGGTGGATGGTTATGGCCTTTCGACCTTAGTGTAATGGTTTTGGTTTTGGTTTTAAATACGACTTGCATGTCGTCAATCTTTGTAATCATAAATCTCGAATGTAACTCGAGTTATTCTTGTAAGTTCATTAGATTAGTTTTACTTTCAATATATGTAATGTAATTGAAGAATCAAGAAGGCTATCCAATGGAGATGATACAAAGAAGAAGACGAGGCATACAAGAAGTCTAAACAAAGAAGAAGACTCATGTAATAAGTAGTTGTATTTATTTCCATCACTATATTAGATTGACCTTGATCTTGATCATGAGCTTGATAAAGATCACATAGGATGGGGCCATAACCAAACACATTTACTTTATTGCACTTTACATTTACTTGTTTATTTAATTTTATATATGAGATATATGCCTATGTTTATCATGCGATGATAGATTTAGGTGAACTTAAATCAATATAAGGCGTGCTCTAGAAAATCTAGAATAGGAATCGTTTCTTGCGATAACAATAATATTATGAATACAATCATGAGATTCTTGTGTTTATGAAACACGTAATTAAATATGAATTTTCAATATTGAGAGAAAGGATGATTATGTCAAAAGCAGATTTCTATCTGTAAGAAAGGGGTATTAAGTGATGCCTCTTGACAATGCTCCCCCCGATCTGGGAATCATCTGATTATCAATTATTGATTTGAAATATTTAATTTAAAAGGAAGAATCTCTTTATAATATGATTATGATTGTAACATAATATAATCCCTCTAAAATTAAATAATATCAAGAGTAATTGGCCAATGACACAATGGGCTTGTGTTACCAGATTCGCGGGGGATCGTTTTTTTTTTATATCTGATAACCCTAAAGAGGGAAGGCACACAGATATATAAATCATTTTTTATTATTTCTCTACAATCCATAACAATTTACACATAATAGTTAAATATATATCTAAGCATCTTAACATATTAATCGTATACCGAATAAGCAAAAACCATTTAAACAATTATAAAGTTGATGAATTAAGAACAGCTCACCGGAGTCCCTGGTGAATGCTATGCCCCTATTCTGACTTCCCCGTCATCTTGGGCTCTGCAACTTCAGGCGTCTCAACGGACTATCCACCGTTCCCTGCTTCTTCATCTTTATAATTATTATTATAGTAAATGTTTATTGGGTACTTGATCTGTATGAAATTTAGCCTAAATACATGTATTAACTGTTATGCTTTTTTGTTATAGATTGCAGAGATGAGGTTTTTAGCTTGCCATTAGTGTATAAAGAAAAAGAAATTTGTATAAGAAAACTCAGAGAATATCTTGGCAGATGATTTTAAACTCTTAAACTTAATTCAAAGAAATACTGATGCCTTTCTCTGTTTTACAATTCCTCCTTTTATAGAAGGAGAGATTTCTATTACATCATATATTTTCCGACATAATATTCTTCTTCTTCTGTCTTCTTTTGCATTTATTTTCTTCTGTCTACTTTTTCTTCTGTCTTCTTTTCCTTTATGTCCTCTTTTTCAACTTTCCATCTTTTTCTTCTGTCTTCTTTTGCAAATTTTTCTTCCGTCTACTTTCTCTTCTGTCTTCTTTTTCTTTATGTCCTCTTTTTCAACTTTTCCAATTTTTTCTTCTGTCTTCTTTTGCAAATGTCTACTTTTTCTTCTGTCTTCTTTTTCTTTGTGTCTTCTATCTGGAATTCCATAATTTTTGCCTGTTGCCTTTTGCTAAAATATTACAGTCACCAATTTTTATTGGGCCGTAGAAACATATATTACAGTCACCAATTTTCATTGGGCCGTAAAAACATATATTACAGTCACCAATTTTCATTGGGCCGTAGAAACATATATTACAGTCACCAATTTTCATTGGGCCGTAGTGTCATTTGTAATATGTTTTCAGTCACCAATTCTTATTGGGCCGAAATATCATTTGTAATATCCATAGGTCACCAATTCTCATTGGGCCTATCAATTCATCGTTATTATTACATTGTTAGGTCACCAAATTCTATTGGGCCTAACTTTCATCAAATAGTATTACATTGTATTATATGGTTAGGTCACCCTTTCAGGGCCTAACAAATATTTATGCAAAGGGATCAGAACATCCTTCTTCTTTTGTTGCTATATTCTTTAGAGTTGCCACTGGTCTCCGTCTTTGTCCTGATAATAAATTCTGATAAATTTCCTTTGTCTTCTGAGCATGATTGTGCTTTAAATCTGATAATCTTGCATGCATTTCGTTCAAAGCTGTAGTATCCCTGCTAATTATATCATTATTATAATAAATAGTTAGTATTTCTTCTGCTAATCCACCTTTACTTGTGCCAATGACACATGCCTTTCCTCCTCGTATCATATCTTCAAGTTTAGACTTCAATGTTGCTATGCCGATTGCTCTCTTGTTACACAACCAGTCGCCAAATTGCTCTATTGTACATGCCATGTCCGTCTTTAGGCTAGTATTTTCGCCTTCTATAGTAGTATTCCTGCCATACTTAAATATTTGACAGAGTAATATGGGTTTTCCTGTTAAGTCAGTACAGGCATCAAAAACCTGTATACCATAAATTCCTCCTGGTCCGTATGAATTCATGTAAGATTGAAGGCTTTGTGTTATAGTTGATGGTAGTTGTGCTATACTTGATAAGGTTTCATCTACCATTATTTTATCAATAAATCCTAAGAGTAATAGGTTTTTTACTACAGTTGAATCTGCGTTTTCCCTACAGATATACCTTGGGTATTTTCCAAATTTCCCATTTCTCAGGATTGTAGTATTGGTTTTATAATCATAGTACTTTTGTATTTTTTCAAAGGACTCGGTATATTCTTTGGTAAAGGTTACACGATCTTTTAGGGTAATGGTGTTGATAGTATTTTCTGGTATGGTTATTGTTTTGATAGTAGGAGTATTGGCTAGTCTTGATACAAAGGTTTCTGGGGTTTTTTGTAGGTTGTTTAATATTCTGAGTTTTCCTTCTAAAGTAGTAGTGAGTTGGCTGATTTCCTCGTTAATAAAGTTTATCTGGTCATTCTTTTCCTTTATCTTCTGAATTACTTCTCCCACCTGTATCATAATACTGCTAATACTTTCCATTTTCCCTGCTAAGATAGTCTGCAAGAATATTTTTAGTACCTGATATGTTTTTTACAATAAAATCATAATAACTAAAAAATGCTTGCCAATTTCTTCTTTTATTTAATTCTGGTAAAGGGTCAATTTTATTGAATATAAATGATCTTACTTGAGTATTATCTGTTCTTACAACAAATTTTACAGGTAGTAAATGATAATGAAATCTTTTAATCCCTAATTTTACAGCTAATAGTTCCTTTTCATTAATATGATAATTCTTTTCATTGGGTTTCCATGTTCCAGCTGCATATCCACATATTAAAGGGTTTTCTTTATCAATATCATCTTTTTCAAAAGCTACTAATACTGCTCCCCATCCTATATCACTAGCATCTGTAAATAGTTCTAACTGATCACTATCTTTGGGTAATCGTAGTTTAGGTAAATTTTCTACCTTTGTTTTTAATGCTCTTATTGCATTTGTATGATCTTCCTTCCACTCAAAAGTTTTATTTTTCTTTATTAAATCTTGTAGTGGTTTTCTTAATTTTGGTAAATCTTTTATATAATCTGAAGCGTAATTTACTATTCCTAAGAATTGTTGTACTTCTTTTTTATTTTCTAAAATTTCTTTAAAATTCTTTATTTTTGTTGATATATGTTCTTGTAATTGAATTCCTTCAGAGTCTATAATATATCCTAAATATTCTATTTTGTGTTTAAATATTTCTGATTTCTTTTCTGATAATAATATTCCATGTTTTCTAATAGTCTGAATAAATATTTCTAGATGTTTTGAATGATCTGTTAAATTATCACTAAATATTAATATATCATCTATATATACTAGAATAAAATCATTCATTTCTCTAAATATTTTATCCATTCTTCTTTGGAATATTTGTGGAGCTGTTCTTAATCCAAATGGTAGTACTATCCATTCATAATGTCCTTGTGGAACGCTAAATGCTGTTAAACATCTAGATTCCTTAGTTAATTTTATTTGCCAGTATCCACTTTTACAATCAAATTTACTAAACCATTTTTTATTACTTGTTTGGTTGATTAAATTTCTTTTATATGGTAAAAAATATCCGTCAAATATAGTCTTTTTATTTAGTTCCCGATAGTCTATTACCATTCTAGCTTTTCCTCTTTTTACTTCATTATGATTTCTTACTAAAAACGCTGGGCTACTATGCGGACTTTTACTTTCTTGTATTAGTCCTAAGTCTAATAACTCTTTTATTTGAACTCCTAACTCCTTTTGATCTGTTGGGCTATATCTTATTGGTCTGTTTCTAATTATATCATTAGGGTTTATTAGTTTTACTTCAGCATATATTTTTTCTTTTTCCCATAACTTCATTGGATGTTCTCCAAAATTTATTTCTAAGGCCTTTAAATATTTTTGTTTTAATAGTTCTAAATTCATTTTTCTTTCTGCTTTAATATTACTTATTTCTATTGATTTTACAGGTATTATTCTTTTTAATACTATCCATTTTTCGCAAGGTGTTAGCAAACTTATACTATCTTGTTTTATTATTTGAGTTTTAAAGGAATCTAAAAAGTTATTTCCTAGTAACATTTGTTGTTTCATATTATTTTCTTGGTATATTATGGGTAACCTAAACTTTATTTTTCCTAATATAAATCTTACATTTTCTGCTATTATATCTATCTCCTTTTTATGGTTATTGAATCCTGTTACTATTATTTTATTTTTTGTACGTTTCCATTTATGTTGAGTAAATACTTCTTCTTTAGCTAAACAAATATCTGCTCCGCTATCTATAAATATCTTTTGTTTTATATATTTCGTAGGTTTATATTCTACCTGTGCTTCAATATATATAGCTACCATTTCATTTTATTCAGTAGTTAAACTTTCATTATTACTATCATTTTCATTTATATAATTTATTTCTTCTGGTTCTGTTTCACTTATATAGAATACTTCTTCATCATACCAGTTATTATTATCTTCTCTTATGTATTCTAATTTCATTATTAATTCGGTGGTATCTATGTATTTTACTCCCTTTTGCTGTAATTTAGGACACTTATTTGCATAATGTCCTTTTTCATTACAATTCCAACATTTACAATCTGCTATTTTTGTTTTATTTCTTTTTCTAAACTTTCTCTTATATCTAAATCTCTTTCTATTTTCAGGAGTATTTCTATATTTTTTAAATTTTCTTCTTTTAAATCTTCGATTAAATGATTTATAAGGTCTATAGGTTTTATTTAATTTTTTATAATATTCATTTTGATTATTATAATCTGGCTTTCTATATTTCCTATATTTCCTTTTAACTTTATAGTCTTGATTATCACATCCAAATATTAATTTTTTCTCAGTAAAATTACAGATTTCTCTTAATCCTTGTTTTTTATCCTTTTTAATTTTCTGTTGAATTCTATATTCTTCACATTTTCGAGTTAAATATGCTCTTAATAATCTAATTCGTTCTCCTAATGTATTTTCCTTCGGTTCTAGATTATTATATTCTTTAGTTATTTCGGTATTATAAGGTGAAGGTAGATGATCATAATACAGTTGTTGATATACTAAGCTTTCATTAGGTAAAAACTTAGCTTCATAAAAGAATTTAGTAAAACTTATAGTATATTCTGGTAATTTACTAATCCTACAACATTTCATATTATTTAGATACATTGTTATTTCTAATTTTCTTTCTACTGTTATATTTTCTTGAGCTACAAACCATCTTTCTCCTAGAAATTCTCTTTTTAATAATATATCAAATGCGTTTAACGTATCTTTCCAGCTTCTAGCATACGTTCTTACTTGTCCTTTTAATTCATAAATAATATTTTCTAACCAAAATGCTGCTTTTCCTATAATTGTTTTTGATATTAGTTCAAAAACATAATCCAGATCTTCTATATTTTTTGAATTCATTAAGGCTATATACATCCCTAAATTCCAATCTTTTATCCTTCTACTTATTTCTTGATCATCGTAGACATTATCTAAATCTAGAAAATATCCATTTATATTTATTCCTTGGTGTATTGATCCTATGAAATCTTGTACTTCATTTTGTTGTCCTATAGGTATATTTCCTGGCATTTTAATATTATTTTTAGTTATTATATGATCTTCTATTTCTTCTTCTGGGTATGCATCGTTATCCATTATATTATCTGATTCGGTTTCATAATTTGTTTGTTTATGTGAAGTTTCTCTTTCTTCTATATCACTTTCATCGCTTTTCTCTTCATTTGTTATTATTGCATTTACGGTTTTTCCGAGGGCTTCTAATATTTCTTTATTTTCTTTTATTATTATTTCCTTTTCCTCATTATCTGATTCCTCTAAGTAATTTAATCCTTCTTCTCCTAGATTACTATCTGATATACTTGTATTACTGCTCTCATCTTGTTCTTTGTTCGTTTCTGGATTACTATCGTCAGACTTAATAATTTCCTTTCCTTTTAATTCTATTTTTAATTGATTAATCTCATTTTTTAAATTATCTATTTCTTTTAATACACTTATTACTTCTAACTTTGTTTCTTTTAATTCTTTCTTTTGGGTTTTATATTTTTTTTTATAAAATTTATATTTATTTAACCATTCTATATTAGTTTTAGTTTTTAATTTAGCATTTTCTTTTCTTAATTCTTTTAGTTCATCTTCTCTTATTTCTTGTTTTATAGGTTCATATTTTTGTCTTTCTTTTTCCAGTAACTCTTTTCCATGTTTTTTAAGAAATGTTATAGCACTATGTTCTGTTATAGACATTTTCCTAGAATTTTCCTGATTTATGAAGCTCTGCTAAACCATTTATTGTTCTTTTAACGCCTATAGTTATTTTCGGTTTTGCTTTGCTTATATCCATTAATATAGGTTCTTTAGTTCTTCCTATTACTGTTATAGGTACTAGTTCTGGTTCTTCTGTTTCATCTTTAATTACTTTCTTTTCTTTATTTTGTTCTAAACTATTTTGTATAATGGTTAACTTATCTAATATTTGTTTAAAGATTGGGATTTCTGATATATTCCATAACGCTGTTATTTCTTCCTTAATTATCTTTCTACTAATTTCTTGATTTTCTTCCATCTTTTTTAATATAGCGTTTAAACTTTCCTTTATAAATATTTCGTTCCAAATATCTTTTATTTGGTTTTCAGTATTATTCATATTTATAGACTCGTTTTCTCCATTCTCCTTTAACTATCCATATTTTTCTTTTCTTACCTTTTATTTTTTCTAATTCTTTTATTTCTTCCTCTAGTTTCTCTTTTTCTTTTAAGTACTGTAGTTCTTTTTCTTGAGACATAATTAATGTTTCTTTTATTATCCTATTAATAGTTTCTATTTCATCTTTCTTTTCATTTATTTCCTTTTCAGGGTTCATATTCTGTCTATAAATCTTAATTTATTCTGATCATTTATTTCTATTCCTTCATTGGTTATATTATATTTTATTTCATTTAAGAAATCCATTCCTAATAATAGTTGATAACTAACATCATTTTCTATTACTCCTAGGCTTATATTATATTCTAAGTCTAAAATTTTTAATCTTAATTTTATACTTTTTGTTATTATTGTTTCTCTCGAGCTATTTGGTTCAGTTATTATTTGAGGTTCTATTTCCTCACATTTGTTTGAGTCAACTTCAGTTATATGTATTTGACTTTTTGTTGCTCCGGTATTTATTTCTGTTATGACTTCTTTGGCAAATATTCCATTAAATATTATTGTTTTTATTCTTAATTTATCTGATTCATAACACGGTAATCTTATTAAATCTAATTTTCTACTGGTCATACTCATTGATCTAACTAAATTTATAGGGTTGTGTTCTCTTCTAAAACTTAATCTAGATCCTTCTAATATTGGTTTAATTCTTTGTGTTGGAATTATTTGTCTATTACTAAAGTCTATTGTAAATTCTTCTGGGATTGTTATTTGAGATTCTTCTTTATGTTCAATTTTTTCTAATATATCATTATATAATTTTGGTACTATTATTCCTAATTCCGTTTGTTTCTTTACATGATGGTTTCCAGTCATAGCATATACTATTTTAGTTTCTATACTGATTACTTTACTTCCCTTTTGCATTTTTATTCCATCTAGTTTATAATATAATGTTAAAGATCTTTCTTTATTTTCATCTCTTAATGATATGCTAAAATCAGGTTGTATTATAAATTTTAATTTCTGATATATTAAGTTTCCTTTTACAACTGCTATTAATGAATCTTGTATATTTCCTATTATTCTATCGTCTAGTACATATATTTGTATAGGAGTATCAATATTTTTCTGAAAATATGCTTTTATTGTAAATTCTATTGCTCCAAAATAAATATTTTTTAGTTTATTTGCTTCTTTTTGTTTTAATTTAGATAGTTCTCTTTTTATCAAACCATCTGTTATTAAATTTATTTTTGCTTTTCCATTTATTGTATCTATGTCTATTATATTTTCATGTTTTTGAACTATATATCTAACTTCCTTATTTCTTTCAAAATATGATGTTTTGAATATCTTTTTAATTGTTAGTTCTTCTGTTTCACTTTGGATTTGATTATATATATCTGGTTTAAAACTTAAAGTTTGTGATGTTCCTTCTTCGTATTCATCCATTTGATAATATACATCTTGTTTTTCACTTGATTTTTCTAATGACATTTTTCAGACTGTATTATTATCCAGTTATGTTACTTGATAAAATTATTCTTCTAAGTCCTTGAATTCTTAGTTTATTATTTCTAAATGTTATTATCATATTTCCAAGTTGTTGATAACATCTTATTATTTCATCCGTATTTTCTCTTGTCCATTCAATTTCATTTTTTCTTTCTTGCAATTTATCTAATTCTATTTCTAGTTTTTCTTGATTTTTTATTAATTCTTTTATTTTTCTATTATTTCTAATTATTGCATTTGGATTTATCCAATTCATTTTTTAAATTTTTTGCCTTAAATCATCTATTAATTTATATTGTTCAGTTAATACTTCTTTTAATTCTTTTATTTGAATTTCTAAATTAGTTTCTTTAATAAATTTTTCTCGTTTTATTAAAAGTTTTTCTTCTTCCAGTCTTCTAATTTTTTCATCTCTCTCTTTCAACATTGTTCGTAACCTAGCTATAATATCTAATTTTTCATTTATTATTTGCATACTTATTTTACAACTTTCAATATGTTGATTTATATCTTTATTAAAAGTAAAGTTTTTATCTGCTATTAGTTTAATACTTTCTAACTTATAGTCTTCCATATAATATTTATTTTATTTATATAAATATATTAATTGTCTATATAGATTTTTCTTACACATTTGTTTTGTTTCTTTATTCTCTACTATAAAATAAATTAATAGATTTGCTATTATTTTAGATTTATAACTTTTATTCTTATTTTTTAGTAATTTTGCTGGAGGTCTCATTTAATTTTTAATTTTTTCTATTCATAATTACTATTCATTTTTTACTATTCATCGGTTACTATTTAAGTAATTTACTGTTCATTTTTTCCGGCCTATTTTCTAGCTCTGATACCAGATTCGCGGGGGATCGTTTTTTTATATCTGATAACCCTAAAGAGGGAAGGCACACAGATATATAAATCATTTTTTATTATTTCTCTACAATGAGTAATTGGCCAATGACACAATGGGCTTGTGTCGGTCATAGCCTTCCAACATGGTAGAAAGTGGTTCTTATTTTTAAATCATTGTCGTTTTGTGCTACAGCTGAGGGCTTTGATTTTGAAATAAGAAATACTTGTCTATTACATAGAGATGTGTACATTGAATTAGAATCTAAAGGTCGTTACTTGCTACAGCCGTGGGCCGTTGGATACTGATTTAATTATACAACATGTTGGGTTAGACTTGACTTAGAATATTGAGTTTGTCGTTCTACAACCGTGACTCAATTATTCAAGAAGCTAAAATTTTATTAGGGAATAACATAAGATGTAATTGACAAGAGTTGCCTGCCTATTGAACATCACAAGACGTTTCGTGCTACAGCCGAGGTTGTGTGATGGAATGTAGGATCCCTATTCCCACTAGTATTATGAATGCTTAATATTCACTTAGGGGTTGTATAAATTAGATAAACTAGTGGGAGCCACTTATGAATAAAGACCCGATTCATATAGTGTCTTGAAATGAAATTGAATATTTGCTAAGTGTTGTTATGTGTTCATCATTTACAGATTTACTATATTCGTTATGTCTTCTGCACTATCACTCCGGAGTATACTAGATGCTCACAAGTTGACTGGTCCTAATTTTGCTGACTGGCTTCAAAACTTGAGAATTGTTCTCAGGGTTGAGAAGCTGGAATATGTGCTTGACTCACCTAAGCCTACTGAACCTGCTAGCGACGCACATAATGATGAACATGTTGTGTATCGTAAGTGGATAGATGATGCAAATGTTGCTCAATGCATCATGCTAGCTTCCATGAACATTGAGCTACAGAAGCAACATGAACATATGGATGCTCACACTATCCTTATGCATCTACAAGAGTTGTATGATGTGGCAGGGAGGACAGCTCGATATGAGATATCGAAGGAACTGTTCGGTTGTATGATGTCTGAGGGATCATCTGTGAATGACCATGTACTTAAGATGATCAATTTGATTGAACGTCTTGGACAACTTGGTTTTGCCATGGATGGGGAGCTGAGCCAAGACTTGGTCTTGCAATCACTTCTGAGTTCGTTCTCGCAGTTTGTTGTGAACTTTCACATGAATAAGCTGGATGTCATCCTGCCTGAACTCCACAACATGTTGAAGACCGCGGAATCGAATTTCCCCCTAAGAAGAGTTCTGTTCTTCTAATTGGTGAAGGTTCCAATCCTAAGAAAAGGAAGAAGAACCCTTCCAAGAAGAAGAAAGTTGGTGAGAAAAAGCCGGTTCCACCAAAAGCTGAAGACCCCAAGAGCAAAGCTGTTTGCTTTCACTGTAATAAGGTGGGGCACTGGAAGAGGAACTGCAAGGTTTACCTTGCAGAATTGAAGAAGAAGAAGGGTAGTAAGACTATCACTTCTGATTCAGGTATGTTCATGATCGAAGTTAATATGTCACTAAGTCATATTTTTACTTGGATATTAGATACAGCCTATGGTTCTCATATTTGCAATTCGTTGCAGGGACTAAGGAGAAATAGGATTCTTGAAGAAGAGGAGGTGATTCTACGGATGGGAAATGGAGCAAGAGTTGTTGCTGAAGCTGTAGGATCATTTCATTTACATATACCTACGAGCAAGACTATTGTTCTAAATAATTATTATTTTGTTCCCTCGATTGTGAGGAATATTATTTCTATTCCATGTTAGACTTGGCTGGATTTTCGTTTGTTATTCAGAATAATAAATGTTCAATTCTTAGAGATAACGTTCTTTATGGAAGTGGTATTTTAAATAATGGTCTGTATGTATGTGACGTAGAGCATAATTTACTACAAATTGAACATACTAATAAAAGAAAAAGGGATGATGAAAATCTCACTTTCTTGTGGCACTGCGGACTTGGTCATATTAGTGAAAATAGACTGCGGACATTGTATAAGGAAGGGTTACTTGACCCCTTTAATTTTGAATCATATCCTACATGCGAGTCTTGTCTATTGGGTAAAATGACCAAATCTCCATTTAGTGGACATCGAGAGAGGGCTGCAGATTTGCTAGGATTGGTACACACAGATGTATGTGGACCAATGTCTACGCAAGCCATGGGTGGATTTTCATACTTCATTGCTTTCATAGATGATCGATCTAGATTCGGATATGTGTATTTGATGAAACACAAGTCTGAAGCCTTTGAAATGTTCAAAGAATATAAGTATGAAGTGGAGAAATAAACCAAACATAGTATTATAACTCTTCGATCAGATCGAGGTGGTGAATACTTAAATGGAGAGTTTCTAGCTTATCTCAAAGAAAATGGTATAGTCTCCCAGTGGACTCCTCCATATACTCCACAGTTGAATGGGGTATCTGAAAGGAGAAATTGAACTTTGTTAGACATGGTTCGGTCCATGATGAGCTATGCGAATCTTCCAGTATTCCTGTGGGGTTATGCATTGGAAACCTCAGCATATTTACTGAATAAGGTGCCTTCCAAATCTGTTCCTCAAACACCATATGAGATATGGAAATAAAGGAAACCGAGTCTTAAACACATTAAGATTTGGGGATGTCCAGCTTATGTCAAGAAAGTTGACCCAGATAAGCTGGAATCTCGATCTGTAAAATGTAATTTTGTGGGATATCCTAAAGAGACTTTAGGGTATTACTTTTACACCGATCATCGGGTGTTTATCTCCAGACATGCTACCTTCTTGGAAAAGCAGTTTATCCTTAAAGGAAATAGTGGGAGCAAAATTGAACTTGATGAAGTTCAAGAAGCACAAACTACTACGGATCAAATGGAAACACCTGTTCAAACTGAACAACCTTCTGTGGAACAGCCCATTCGTAGGTCAGGGAGAGTGTCTCGCCAACTGAGAGGTATTATGGCCTTGTCATTGAGAATGACAATGAGTTGTCAATCATTGATGAAGAAGACCCTGTGACCTATAATGAGGTTATGAGTAGTGTTGACTCAGAGAAATGGCATAGTGCCATGAAATCCGAAATGGAATCTATGTATACCAACCAAGTATGGACTCTGGTTGAGGCGCCTGAAGGTGTTAAGCCCATTGGGTGCAAGTGGGTATAAAAAAGAAATATTAAAGAAGATGGGCAGGTGGAGACCTATAAGGCCAGGCTCGTGGCAAAAGGATTCAGACAAAGGCAAGGGATTGACTTTGATGAAACTTTTTTGCCTGTAGCCCTGTTAAAATCAATTCGGATTTTGCTTGCGATTGCTGCTTACTACGACTATGAGATCTGGCAAATGGACGTGAAAACAGCCTTCCTCAATGGGAAACTTGAAGAGGAAGTGTATATGACACATCCAGAGGGTTTTCTTTCCAAGGGAAATGAACACCTAGTGTGTAAGCTGCTATGAACCATATATGGTTTAAAGCAAGCTTCTCGTAGATGGAACATCCGTTTTGATGAGACAATCAAAGACTTTGGTTTTATCAAAAACATAGATGAACCATGTGTCTACAAAAAGGTTAGTGGGAGCGCGGTAACATTTCTTGTATTGTATTGAAAGAGGAGACGTCAAGAGTGTTGACACACATAACAACATAGCAGACCCACTCACAAAGCCACTTTCTCAAAGTCACTTTGATCGTCATAAAGACAAGATGGGTATTAGATACCAGAGTGATTGGCTTTAGTACAAGTGGGAGTTTGAAAGAGATGTGTCCTAAGTTCAATCATGTATGATGATGTAGGAATAACTTTTATGTAATCTGTTTTGATTTCATTGATATTAATAAAATACTTGTTTTAGTTTTATTGCGGGCTTTATCTATTTAAGTGTTTAAATATGATATACCATAGTTTAGAGTAAAGCGTTTTATGGATTATGATGAGATCATAATAATGAGACCTAAAAGATGATAACTCTAAACTTAAATATTTCCTGGTCATAGGATTACTAACTGGTAATTAGTAATCCGCAAAGATCGGTACATACTATGCTTGCTTCATTATGAAGGATGTCTGTTCTCATAGACATTTGTGTGGTGACACTATAGCTAGTATGTAGGTGCTTATTATAAAATAAGTTCACTGAACATGACTCACACAGCTGAACAACTGATGGAGTTCACTCACGTGTCAGCAGTTGTTCACATAGTGATAGTTGTATAAGTATCCTTAGACTTAAGGTCATCATAGTCATCTTGTGTACACTGAACTATGCTTTGGTTTAGTTCTTAGTCTCCAGGGACAATTATAAGGGCTCTACTGGGTATAGGAATTTGTACACGAAGATAGTGTATGATCAATAAAGGATCTACCCCTTCCAGTGAAGGAAGAGAATGTTCAATGCTGATCCACTTATGCTAGTTCAGGAATCTCTGGCCAGAGTGAATGAAATTAGAAAGGAGTTTCTAATTTACATTAAATAGAAGTAAGCATAGTGAATGGGAAAGCAAATGATTAAATAAGATAGGCTTGACACAAGTTCCATGCCTTGTATTTAATCGTGACATTGCAGGGTAGAAGGAATTGATTGTACGGTAACTATTCACTGAATAGGTTCTTGGTATTCTAAGCAGTGAATTCGTATTATCCAGATAGTCGCGATATGCTGAGAAGTATCCCTCACGATGTAGAATAAATATGATTAATTAATTAATCATATTTAATGAATTAGAGAATTTATATAAATAATGATAAAATATTTTTATTATTATTTATTTCTACTACCGGCTTAATATTGAACCTACAAGGTCACACCATAAAAGAGAATGATTTAATGGTGGAGGAATTAATTAATAATGGCTGATAATTATTTATTTATGAAATAAATAATTAATTAGCAAATTTAATAATTGATTAAATGAGATTTAATTAAATTATAAATCAATTTAGAAAAGTTCTTAATATTATTAATTAAGAATTTAATTTTGGAATTTAAATCAAGTGAGAGAATTATTTTTCTAAAGTGTTTAGAAAAGGGATTAACGATTAAAAGGTATTTTAATTATTAGTTAATTGGTTAATAAGAATAATCAATTAAAGGGTTAATAATAATAATATTTTATGGAAAATTTTCAGCTGAAAATTTTGCCTATAAATATACTATTATAAACCCTATTTGCCTTAACCCAAAATACAAACCCTAATTCTAAAGTAGAAAATAGAGGGATGCAACTAATTCTCTCCATCTCCTCCTCCTTCATTACATCGTTTTCTTGGTGGATACCGGTGGAGTGCTTCACACTTGAGGAGCAGCTGCTAGGGATCTCCACTCATCATTCTTGGATCGCTATTAAAGACCTTCATCTTTCCATTAACGTAAAGCTTCTTAAGGTAAACATACTGAAGGTGAAACAAAATTCAAGTTAAATAAAACTTTTATTAAACTTGAAAGGTGTTACAACAACGGTATCAGTTACAAGGGATTAATCTCAAATCAATTATTACAAATCTAGAATAAATTCGACATGAACTTTTTCTATTTTTGCAATGAAAAGATCAAATGCTAAATGCGATTTGAGATTAAGTTCTAGGATTTTATTCCGCTAGATTGTTACACAAGAACAAGATAAATAATTCTAGTGGTTTGGATTTAACTTTACAATCTAGAATTTTGATCTTGAATAAAGCAGATGAAAAATGAAATAATTTGTTTTTGTTTCTGCTGTGTTCTTAACTTGTGTGTTCTGTTTTATTGAATGATAGAATGTCTTCTGCTTTCTGTTGTTTAAGTAAACAAAACAATCCAGTCGAATCAGCAAGACTTTCGGCAAGACAATCAAATGAACTGGCATGACAATCCATTTGAACTGGAAGGACTTTCGGTGAGATTATCCTTTTGAACTAGCAAAACAATCCCAATAGCTAGCAAGACAATCAGAATGAACTAGCAAGACTTTCAGTATGGCTATCAATTGTCATACCGATTGTCATAGTAGTTCAAATCATATTGTCTTACTGAATTATTAATAGATTTTAATCTAATAACAATTCTGAAAATCCTTAATATTAATTCTGAATTAATTAATCAATTAATTCAATTAATCAATAAATTAATCTTTGCAGATATAATTTATTTTACTTAATTAATTAATAGAGAATTAATACTAATCTTGAGCAGCAACCATTCTTCTGAAAATCTTCTGAAAATTACTGTCAATTATGAATCAATTCCACCACTTCAATGTTGACACTCGATGTACTGTCTGGTTCATGAGTGACTAACTTCCGTGACGTTTCTTCAAGCCTTGACCTTGATACTCTTGATTTTCTTCAGACTAAATCCTTGTAATTAATTGATACCCTGACGAGATCTCTGTCACTAGATTAAATCCACAATCTTGATTTATATCACTGAGGCTTGATCAATTTCTTGAGCTTCTTCCAGTGAATTAAGTCTTCAAGTCTGTAGATGAATAATGTTTCTTAACCCTTTGACAGATGTTACTCTGTGAGATCTCTCTGGCGATAGATCCACTATTTACTTATTACATTCTTATTTGAATTGAGTTAAATCCTCGAATAAACAAATAGGCTATGACATATGCCTTTTAAATGTGATTCTATATAATCTAATAGTGTTTTGAATGTTCTGTGACTATTCATTCCAATGAGGATTATTTGTTATATGCTGGCTTAGTAATCTTTAACAAACTCTGTATCCCGTGTTTGAATTAGTTGTTTATGTGGAAATCCATAACACAAGCAAACTCTGATTTTGATCTTAGTCAAATTTACTTTGTGTATCTTATTACTAAGTCACAAACTAGATTTTTGTTTCTTATCTATCAAATTCTGATGTCAGTAAATCTTAAGGATGAATTACATGCTTGATAAGCCTCACTTATCTGAAGAAAACAAAAGAAAAGAAAATTATAGTCAGGTACTCCTTTGAGATCTAAAGTAAATATGTGAAAGGGAAGACCCAAGTGCATTGCAGGTATTGAGTTATATGCATTAGAAAAGCAAATAAATTTTTCTTGGTGTCTTTTCACATTCTCCGATTACTGGAGAAATACTCTGATAATGGCATAAATTCTGATAGCAGTTGTGACTCATTTACACTGAGAAGCCACTGTAAAAAGAATGTCAAAAGATGCATAAAATGAGCACAAACAGTTGAGGTGGACTCTTGCATAAATTTATTCTATAGTATACTTCACAATTAAAGACAGATTTTAAGCATGTTTCTGAGTAATGCCTTATTTCTAAGATATACTGAAGTTTATCAGACTTTAATCATTTTCTGATCATTTGCAAATGCACACACTCTCACTCCATATGAATGATGAAAATTAATATGGTGATTAAGTTGTTTTTGATAAATAGTTAAGTATTATTTGCATAAATTCTAAGGACAAGTTCTGATGAAAGTTCTGATGATTAAAATATGAAGAAACCAGTCAGTACCTGTGTGAAGAATCACAGATACAGTCATTCACTTTTTGAGTACAGAAGCCATGTTCTGATGACCGTTAAATTCTGACAATACTCAAGCTCTGATACAAATCCTGATGGAAACTCTGATGCTTACGTGACATTAATTAATTACTTGGCTTATTTTTAGTATTTACTGTAATGGTTATATTTTGTCAAAAAATAATTAAGTGAGATAAAAACAGTGATAATCATTTTGTTTATGGGTTGCGTGTGTGTTTTGATAACAGCATGTGAGCAATAATTACTACACGTTTACTGTGCCCACTCATTACTTTTTGACTGTTTCCATACTGCCAGGTGTAAAAAGACTGTTCTGCTTCACAAAATTGACCGTTGTCACATGGAGTGTATAAATAAGAGAGTTAAAAGATTTTACAATCTTTTACCTATTATTTTTAACTTTCTAATCTCTCTTATTCTCTCTCTCACTCTCTAATATTCTCTGACGGACTTTCTTACAGGCATTTTAACAAACACCTTGTGAACACATATTTTCTCACTTATTTCTTTACAGAAATGACACCCAAAGATCTAATCTATGATGGAGCCAATTTTGTTCCTAATAACTACATGGCTATTCTTTCTAAGGACGAGGCTCCTTCAGAATTTTATTTCGTCCAAGACTTTCTTGCTCGAAGTGAAATATGGTATGCACTAACCCAACCCCAGGTTCTCTCAGGAAAGCAGATTCTGGCGGTTTGGCGGTCTGGTGTTTATGATGATGGTGGAAAAGCTGGGTCCCCAAGTATTATCTTTATAACAAGGGAGGATGAGCATGTGGTGACCTTTTCAACTATTCGACAAGCACTACATTTGCCATAAGATTGCACCTTCAATTCATCAGTTGAGGAGTCATCTCTTCAACAAATGATGGAAAATCTGGGCTATGAAAAGTCTTTCGCAAAGCTAGGACAATTAAAGAGACCACACATCAGGAGGGAGTGGAATTTTTTCTTTGACTGTATTACAAAAACTTTTGCCAACAAGTGCTCAAACTTTGATGCTATACCCATAATGAGTCAACAAATCGGGTATGCCCTTTTGAATCAAACACATTTTGATTATGCAAGTGCTGTTTTAGGGTTTATTGGTGATAGGATGAAAGAAGATAGCAATATAGTCTATTTTGCTAGATTTTGTCAACTTATCTATAATTTTTGTTGTCTTGATTCACCATAAAACTTTAGTGAAACAATTGAACCCTTTAAACTTCACAAAAGGGCTTTCACAGACTTATTATCTACTGATAATAAGAAGGCTTTACTAAGACCCCTCCAAATTCCCCAGTCTGTTAAAAAATTCTTAGTAAATGCTGATCCTCTCACATACAATACCATATATCCTGATGTAGCACCATCTCAACCTCCATCAACACCTACAACCAATACACAACCAGCTCAATCCTCTCAACCTGAACCACAACCACAACCTACCATCAGAACTTATTTCCAACCTGCACAATCCTCTCACCCACAACCATCTGCTATAACATCAAGACCCAAACCTACAAGGGCAAAATCTGTTCCTAAATCTCCACCAAAGAGAAGAAGGATGATTCTAAGGGATGAATCTGATGAAGAAGAGGAGCAAGTCCAGGTTCATGCATCAGAACCTGTGACAGTAGCAGCTGAAAAAGATATTTCTCAAAAGGAAACTGAAGCTGAGGGTTCTAGTATTACAAAGAGGAAAAGAACTTCAAGTTCTGATGCTGCTCAAGCAACTCCTCCACCATCTAGGAGATCAAAGAAAATGAGAGCAGGAAGGCATATGGCACAACCTCAATCTGTGGATGCTCAAAAAAGCCGAGGAAGGGGATCAGGAATCTCTGATCTCAACAGGACCAATAGTGATTGAAGCCTTGCCACCTCCACCTCAATATAAAAACACTGTTCCAGACACAGTGATCACACCTCCTGTCTCTCCTATCCAAGAAAATATTCCAGTTGAAGATTCAGGATTAAGTCCTGAAATTAACCTTCATAGGATGATCATTCCTTCTGTCCTGTTTCTGGAAGCTCCACAAGGACAAGTGACAACTCCACCTATTTTTCCACTACATGCCGAAGTTCCAAATACTCCCATTCTGGATGTGGAAACAGATGAAGTTGTACCAGAATCTCCAACAGCCACACACACACTTGTGTTGTCAAAAGATGAAGAGTTTCTTGTAAGTTTTGGAGAGTCAGCTCCAGTTAACATACCAACTCAAACTCTGGGAAATGAGGCACTGATTAAAAAGTTTGTTGAACAAGATGCTCCTGTTCCTTGGGAAGAAACTCACAGGGGAGTTGAGTGGACCAAGAAGTGGAATTAATCTGATTTTGTTCCAAGCTCTAAAGTTCTATCAGAACATATTGCTAAAGCTTATGAGTTGATGACAAACTCTGACTTTAAAGCTCAACTTAAAGCCACGGCTCTCAGTACTAAAAGCCTTCAAGGTCCACACTCCATTACTCATGCCAAGGTTGATAAGCTACCGGAAAATGCTGATAAGCTGGACCTGATAATCAAGCTGGACAAAAACAGGTTTATCAGACCTATTCATGAGAAAGTAGAGGCTATTGAAAAAGTTCAAGAAAAGCTACAGGCCCCATTGACTGAGGTCTTGCAAAATCAAGCCTCTCAACAAGCTCAACTGGATGAAATTAAATCTTCAGTTGAACTTCTTCTATCTTTACTCCTACCAGATGATGCCAAAAAGGAGGAGAAGGTAATGAAGTCCAAATGCTCAACTAGTCAAGTATTGAAGAAGAAGGATGATAAGGAAGATTATAACGACTCGTTTACTTTTATATTATTTAAAAGTGTAATTATTAAATAAATAGTTAAATAAAATATATGTATTAGTTTCGATCGTTATGTGTTGTTTTATTATGATACCTGTGTGAGTTAAGGTGTACCGGGTTGTTTGTGTAATTAACTATTGAGTTGTATCAAATCGTTTTCACTTTTAAAAGTGAATTTAGTGCAAATTTATTTGCATAGATATTTGAAATGTCTCTAAAATTATTTTTATGGTTTCATAATTACAATAATTATTTTTGGAATTTTATAAAATTTAGAAATCAATATTTCATCAATTATTTAACTCTATATGATTTTCTGATTACATTTATTTCAAAAATCCTTATTTAATTCTAGAATTCTTCAAAAATTATGAAACTCATATTTATTTATGTTTGGAATATTCCGAGAATTTTAAAATTATTTTGGGAATTTTCAAGATTACTTTCACCGCGCCTTATTTCGTTAATTGTTAAAAAGCAGGTATCAATTGCGTTTCTGAAATTGTTTTAAAATTTCGGGATTTATGTTTTTATAAACTTCGGGATATTTATAGCATTTTAAGACTATTTTCGTGATTTTCTGAATCTGTTTTAAGTCCAGCCCGGTTCGTTAATTGTAAATTTTGGGTCTAAAGTGTGATTCAAAAATGAGTTGAAAATTATGAAGAATTTATTTTTAATAACTATGAATTATCAGTGATATTTTAAAACTATTCTGATAGTTTCCGAGTAAATTTTCAACCGCGAATTATTCATTTTAGTTGCAAAGTTCGGAATTAAAACAGGCTGCCAGAAGAGAAAGTGTATGTATCCTGTATTGTACTTGCGTGTCAATTTCTCAGGCTATGCTGAGACACGTGCCGCAATGTTGTGGTTTTGAGAAAAAAAAACAAAAAAAACAACAATCCATCACCCCCATTCCCTGTCCCCCCTCGCAACAGCTTCTCCCATCTCTTATTTTCGGTACCTCTCTCCTTCGTTTTCTTTCTGTTTCTCCCTCTCTTTTCTTATTCCCTCCCGTATTTCTTTTTCTCTATGTCGTGCCGCCTGTATTTGTTTGGTAAGTTTGCCGCCAGTTTCTACTTTTCCGGCGACCACCGCCGTTCTCTTTCCGGTGGTTTTGGTTTCCGTTGAATCGTATGTATATGTGTATATAGATATGCTGTGAATCGTTTATTGATTCTTCCCCTTCCCTGTTCGCTTCGAGCTCTCTATTGCTGTTGATTGGTTCTTTTTTTTCCAGCCACACCCACGCGTGTGTGCGTGTGGTGTTGGTGCAGCTGCTTGATCTTGTCTGTTTGGCAATTGCTTATTATTTATTAATTTATTTATGTGTTTATGCAGGAATGATATGATTAACATTCGTGAATTAAATTTATCTTTCATGAATTTTATAAATCAATCGGTGAAATCTGTGATTGGAAACCCAATCTCGGTACCTTCGGATTTTACCGCCGTCCGCGATGAATTTCGACGAGCGGACGGTGGGCGATGATGATTTTTATCGGAGTCCTACATTTATTATTTAAATAAAATTAGTTGTAACGTTAATTTCGAAACGAAAAGAAAAATAAAATAAGAATAACAGTAATTAATAATTAGTTGGTTAAATCGGTGTTTGGGATTTGTGAAATGGATTTCGGTTGTATTGGTGGAATGAATTATTGGATTGTTTGTTGTTGTGATTTGACGTCGAGTTGTTCGACGGGTAGGCCGATAAACAGAGGAGGCGCTGCCAGAATTTTTGGAAATTAAATTCAGAAATTCGGGACATACCCTGTAATTATCGGAACGTCGAATAATTATGAATAAGTATATACATATATTATGTGCAGAACATGATTGTATGTTGTGGTGAATATTCTGTTAAAACTCAATAACCCTAATTTCATAAAATTACGTTTCTGGAAACGAACACCAAACTGATTTTCGAGATTGCGAACCCTACTTGTTGCGTGTGTTATTGTAATATACATAATTACGAGTCGGGTTTGAATATCGTTATGTGGCGCCCCAAAACCCGGGGTCAGGAGTCTCGGAAGCCACACCATCTAAACTCGCACAACTCACACTACAATATGTAAATACTCACGCTTCACGACCCCACACTTAACACACACACACACACTTACAGGTTATTGTCTTGGAAACGAACCATCATTACTAGAGAAATTTTATTACAACCCAAATATAATTAGTCTTACCGGGGAATGACCTTTAGGTATATTAGTTCACCGGCCAAATATACGTTTCTTATTTCTTATCTTACATAAACCATACTTATAAATAAGCCGAACTATAAACAACTGAAAACTAATCCAGCTTATTCTGACTACCTGAGGTACAACACCAAACAATCTACGGAACAGCAGGCCATTTCCTACCCGTATCCTGGCTGTGGTTCTGATGGCAGACATCTTGATTCACTGTTGTGTTGTGTCAATTTAAGAAAACAAGTGTGAGCTATAATGCTCAGCAAAATAATATACAGTATGAAAATGACTGTATGATAACATCATATATTATATATATGTTTTATTCGAAAATAGTTTTTCCTTGGTGTCACACACCTTCTTATGAAAACAATTCTTTAAGGGGTTTTTTTATAACCTGCGAATACCTTAGTAGTAATCCCAACACCTAGGCTTGGGTTACGGTATTGCATCTCAATTCTAATTGGAAGAATTTGGACATTCACTGGAGCCACCGCATACGATGATCAGTCGTACTACGGAAATAGTAACCTTTTCTACTAGTAAAAGGACGAAACCGTCATCTCTCGGGTATCACCCTGGCCGCATTCGGGCTATGTGTCCCATTTTCGGGTATACACATACTTCACAAGTTCCTGAGTACACTGAGTACCTTCGCCTGCGGTACCTTTGGTAGCCCATCTAGCACATATAGTACCAGAGTCTACCCCTCCATTGTCCTTTAAAAGAATTCTATCAATCTCGAGAACTCGAACCACATCGAAGTTCCCCAAGCGTTTTGCTTGTTGATAGAAATAGTTTATCTCTTTAAGATATAAGTGTATATATATGTATATACGTACTTTCGAGAATTTCGGAGGAAGTACTAAGGATGTGAGTTGACCGTTGTCAACAGATAATTAATAAGGGGAAAAGTTTCTTCTCGAAACTATATTCAACTTATTAAATATGTCGGGATAATATTCACCGACGATCTGAAATTATTCGCATAATACTTCTAAATCAGAAAGTATATCAGGATCTATGATCTTTAAATCAATAACAATCCTTTAATAAATAATAATTAATTAAATAATAGTCTGTAATTAATTAAATGATAATTGATATTAATCATACCTCGAATGAGTTTACTCTCTAAAAGATTTATTTAAATAATATTCCTCAACTAGTTTGTGTTTACAAAATTAATAATCTATAATGATTAATCGGGTTTGAATAAATAAATGTTGAAGTATACTACTCTTATAATAAAGGAATACGTATATAATATTTATTATCCGAATCAATAAAATATAGTTGAGGGAATATGCTCGTTGGGAAATCGTTTTAAAAGTTCGAGGTGTTTTAATGTTTCGTACATGGATGATGAGTCCCTTTAAAACGTACTATTATGGACTTATACCCGTCCTATAATATCTCCGGAATGATTTACGGGTTTTATCTTAAATCCCGACCGACCCACGGTCTTATATAATATGTTATGCTTAAAGCGAAATAACATTTCACGATATATACCTATCGTACAACATCGCTATATTATGTGAAAATTCAACAACTATGCATCATGGCAAACATGGTATTTAAGCGATGATAGTAAAACAATCCTTTCACAACACAACAGTAAAAATGGAGTTGGGTTTGTAAACTTGCCTGGGTATCTCGAGGTGGAGGATGCTCTAGGTTCCGCTCGGAAATCTATAACCATTAACATATTTCATTTCATTAGGTTCCGTCCTAATTTACGGTAACTCGCACTCATGTGCTACTCATTATACACCCTCTCAACTCATACTACCCTTAACATTTCTTTTAAGTCATAATCACTTTATGGTCACTTCATTTTCCTAAGCATCTTGAGTTCATTCTCATTATCGTTGTTGGCTCCGCATAAAGATTCTTACGGTTTCTACTCCCGCGGTCTCGGCTCTGACATTTTTATAAAATTCAGAAATCATTATTTTAACTTGAAATTTTTATGAAAGTTAGGAAACTCAATATTTTACTCTATGTAAAAATTTCATGATTTATGAATACTTTTAAATCTATCCTTTATATTTTCAAAATTCGTAATTCGTAGCAGTTTTTGTCGAGTAAATCACTTTTACTAAAACGACCATAACTTTTGATCCGTAAATCGGAATCAAGTGATTCAAGCACCTAAACGATCCTTATAATATTGTCTATCCTAAACAAAGGTTATTTTTCAAGAATCTATAGTTTACAACTTCGGGACTTTCTGCAGAAACTTAAAGTTACGGTTTGTTGGTTTTAACAAAGTTACGTTTACGATCGGGGTTTCGTTTACGCCTTAACTATCAACACAACCACTAACAATCATCATATCATCATCAACACACAAACTTCTCTCAAGAACATCATGTTCTTGAGGCAACAACAACCAACCTTAAATCTACTTAACTTAATCATCAAGATTTCATCAATAACACTTAGTAAGCTAGGTTTACTAACACCTACTAAATGGATCTTAAAAATGAACCTTAAATAAAGTTAGGCCAAAGATTTTTACCTTTATTGAAAGCTTCAGATGTGTTCTTGAGGATGGTGGAGGCTTGTAAGTTCTTGGTATGATTTTTAGAACCTAAAACCACCATTAAAATCAAGAAACCAAAGAGAGGTTACTATTCACACTATTGACTAGTGAGTTTCTTAAATTTATTCCACCCATCAAACCTTGATAAAAAGAGATGAAAGATTTTTATTACCTTAGTTTAGTTGCTAGGAGGCTTGGGAATTGATTGGGTGATTTTACAAGAGCTTGAACTTGGAGTTTGGAAAATCAGTTCCTCCTTTTCTTTAATAGGGCCGAATGGAAGAAAAATGGGGATGAGGGGAGGTATTTATACTACTTGGTTGCTTCTCTTGGATGCTTGGATAGGTTGCTTCTTGGAAGGTGACTTGATATCTTTGCAACTTGATTTTATTCTTCCTAGGATAGCATTCTAGGTTTATTCCTTGTTGCCAAATCCATGGACATATCTTTGTAGCTTGCTAGCTTACAAGCTAAACTACAAGGTTAGCTTCTTAGCACACTATTTGCTAGCTAGCTTGCTCATCCTATGGTTAGCTCACTATTTGATGAAGTAACCATGGTTACTTCCTTACCATGGTTTAGTTAGTGCGTTACGTTTAATTAATCGTTTACGCGTTCGCTCGGTTACTTAAACGTTCTCCGTAATACTTACTCGTAAGTGGTTCGCAATGAAATTCCATTCGTATTTATTCCTTATATTTTTATTTATCCTACTTGAATATAAATCCGTAGGATTTTAATCTCATAATTATATTGTGATTCCCGTAATCCTCGATAAGTAGTAAATACGGTCGTTTTTCAAAGTTCGTTTTCTTCGAAAACTAATAGCGTTTACATACACTCATTTGGTACGCATAGTCGTAATATCAATTCCGAAACTCATTTTCTCATGCACTATATAGTGTGGGCTCAAAAGTTTTTTCCGTCTGTCTGGGTTACTATTCATTAAACGTTTTACAAGTTCTCAAAAATTTGAGTTATTACACGTTGGGTAGAATTGGTATTGAGGATATGTCAAGCATGCCTAGACGCCTAACGTAGGGTCTTTCGGCTCTGTAGGATCTAGTCGAAGGACTCAAGAGTGATATCGAACTAAGGATAACCTAGTGATCAGTCGACAAGCGTAACAAGGTTCCAAGCGAAGGACCTGAACGTTGAAGTCGGATTCAGGACAGTCTGATAGTAAGGGGATAAGGCCGAGTGTCCAAGTTAGTCCAAGGTCGATCGATAATAGTGGTAAAGCTCTGCAAGCCAAGTACCCCTGACCATTGTTTTATGGTTCAGTATATATGAATAACTAAATATTTTACTTTCGTAATGGAATAAAAACGTTTTAAGTTACGTATCCCTTGTATTTGAAAATGTTGTTTAAAATTATGTTTTGGGGAAACGTAACTTCTGAAAACACCTATCTCTAAAGGTGATTTAAATGAAAAGGGTTTTGAATAGTGTGCTGTGACAGAATTGATTTTTAACAAGAGATAGGTAAAAGTGATTTTGAAACTGGATAAAACGAATCAGATATTGGATAATGTTGCGTAAGTGGCTAATTCGGTTGCGCGCATTATATAACCGATTAGTCCAACGTAGATAATCAAAGACCTAGCTAGTCTCTGCGGATCCGGTGATTTTGTGTGAAAGCCCGATCAACTTTCGTAGACATTTTGTGTGATAGCCCGGCCAACTATCCTAGATAATTTGTGTGGAGGCCTGATCAGCCGTCCCTAGATAACATCCAATATATACCTGATTGTGATTTAGTGGTTCCCGTAACGGAACAGATGATTTTGTGGTTCCAGTAATGGAACAAGTGATTTTGAGGTTCCCGGAGAGGAACAAGTTTTTATAGGTCCTGTGATGGGACAAGTTTTCTGGTTCCCGTAACGGAACAAATGGTTTTGGGTCTCCGTAACGGGATAAATGGTTTTATGGTTCCTGTAATGGAACAGAAGGTTTAAAAATGGAAATAGCATGCTAAAATTGAACTATGATTTTTTTATGCACAGCACACTACTGATGATATTGTTTTGCAGAGCATGCTAGTTTTGATATCCAGTTTATTCTTATTTTACACGTTTCTGGCAAGATATAAATTCTGTTCCTATAACTACTTTACTTTAAACTGTTTTACTTGTTGTTCATATAGTGGTGCTGCTGAGCAAGCAATTGCTCACCCTTGCAGAATATCTTATATGTATTGCAGATGCCTAGGAGATTCTTGCGCGGTAGTCAGGGCAGAGTTCCAGCTCCTTTTGTGTCAGGCTCCTCTGAGGTAGTTATGTTCAGACCAGATGAGGTCTGTTGAGTTGCTGCATTAAATTAGTGGTCAGGATTGTGTAAGGTAATTTGGGTTGTGTTAGTTGAGTAACCTAAGTCATACTTAAACCTGGAAAAGGTCTTGGTAAAGGGGTTGTAGTTATGTATTATTAATGAGTTGGACTGGATTATGATTGTTAGTATTGTTGTTGGTGACGTCAACTCCTGACCCCGGGGTTGAGGCCGTCACAGTTGGTATCAGAGCTACAGGTTTGAGTCCCTGATTTAGGCTATGGATAGAGTCAAAAGAGTGAAGAAAGGTTTGTAGATAGATGTGAGTTAGCAACTCAATCAGAGGAGTGAGTCTGAGAGTTTAGTCAAGGGTTCGGAGACGTAACCCTGACGTTTGTTGAGGATTGACTGGAACTGTCCTAGTTTAGAGTACGTCTTCTTCGTATATGTATTATTAGTAATGTTTAATAGGGATTTCTAGTTTTCCCTCGAGAAAAGGAGTCTGATTGCGAGGATTCAGCGTTGAGCGGGCCCTTGTTGTGTTAGCCGAGAAGACGCCAGCGTTATTCCTAAATATTACCTTTTCTATGTCAAGGAATGTTATTGGCCGATTATGTGACCTTCGCGAGTTTGAATAGTATGATAATAGTCGGTTGCTACTAGGACGGTCAAGTTTTATAGTGATAGTGGATCAAAATGGGAGGTGATATCTTTCAACCCTTATATTTCCTTCTTGAAATGTTTCTCGGTTCCATAGTAATTGTTTCCTATTCCATAAGTTACTTATTTTCCTGTGAGAAAGTTGTGCACCCGAAGTAAGTCCATGTGCAGTAATTGTAGAGGTTCTTCAATTGTTGAACCAAACTTCTTTCTGAATGATGCCTTGATTTGCTTACCTTTCTGACATGCATCACACAAACCGTCCTTTGAGAATTCCACTTGAGGAATACCTCTTACCAAATCTTTCCTGACTAGCTCATTCGTAGTCTTGAAGTTAAGGTAAGACAGTTTCTTGTGCCATAGCCAGCTTTCAGCTTGACTTGCTTTGCTAAATAGACAAGTGACAGATTCTGCATTTAATGAGTTAAAATCAGCTAAGTACACATTTCGTTTTCTCACTCCAGTGAGAACCACTTTGTTGCTTCTCTTGTTGGTCACGACACAGGCTTCAGAATTGAATGTTATTGAGTTGCCCTTATCACAAAGTTGGCTGATACTCAACAAATTGTGCTTGAGTTCATCCACCAGGGCAACCTCTTCAATGATGACATTATCTTTTGAAATCAAGCCATATCCCACAGTATAACCCTTGCTGTCATCTCCAAAAGTGATACTTGGGCCAACTCTTTCCTTGAACTCAATGAGCAGGGTATAATCTCCAGTCATGTGCCTTGAGCACCCACTATCCAGATACCAAAGATTTTTTCTATTTTCCTGCACACAGCAAAATCAAATCAAGTTAATTTTGGTACCCAAGTTTCCTTGGGTACTATTTTGTTAGCCTTTTTCTTAGGTTTCTTAGGTTTGTCTTCATTTGACTTAGGCACTTGAAGTTCATCCTTAGTCAATTGAGTAGAACCCTTAAAACCATTTATCATTGCAGAATTGTCATACACAACTTGATTAACTTGGAAAGGCATATTTTGAGAACACATGGATTTCTAGTATGGCATGCTAAATGGCATTTGTGGCATACTAAATGCAGCATAGTAAGGATTGAGTGTAAATGGTATGTTAGCATACTGTGCATTCAGATTGTGTGCATCCATAACATTTACAAGCATTGTAGGCATGCTGGGAAATAAGGGTGGTGCAGACATGGGAGCATGTATAGCAAGTTTGCAATTAACAGACAAGTGATTGACACTACCACACTTAACACATATTTTTCTTGGTGTATATTTATCAGGTGTGTAGTTGTTATGTTTGTTAATTCCTACTTTCCCATTTCTATTGTTTTTCCTTTTTGACTCTACTTTCACTTCAATTTTCTCCAATCTGTCATTCAATTGCTTGATAGACAGATGACCTACATTGACTCTTTTGTTCTTGTTCACTTGACTTGTTTCTCCTGGAACAAAGTTCTTAGAAACTGATCCATATTTTTCATTTAATTTGGCTAGCTTTGCTTTGGTAACTGGTTTACTTACTCAACGGATATGGCTCATTGTCTTTCGATGGATAATCCTTTTGATTATTCGACGGATAATTTTCATCATTCATCGAATCCACATCCGTTGAAAGTCCTTCAACCAGATTGGAATCAAGCTTCTCCTTGTTCTTTTTTCAGGCTGCATCACAAAAAGAATCTATACCTTGAACTTTAGTAATTTGAGCATGGACATCTCTAGATGATTTCCATGCCTTAATTACTTCATGTTCTCGTTCAAGCTGCTTTCTTAAAATCTCCTCTTTCTTTAAGGATTCAAGATGTTCATCCTTAGCAATCTTGTATTCTATTCTCAATTTTTCAAACTCAATAAATTGAGTTTCTAGCACATAATTTATTTCACTTAAATACACATTGTTCTCTTTAATTTTATTGTTTTCTTTAGTGAGAGACTTGAGTGTAACACGCAGGTGATATAATTCAGTAGACATGTCATTTATAGCATCATTACACTCAGCTTTAGATAAATGAGCTAGGTTGGTTGTGATTACCTGATTTTTTGATGAACTAGTCTCTGTTTCATCTGATTTGTCCATAAATGCTAGATTGACATAGCTTGTATCTTCATCATCTTCTAATCCATCTGCGGCCCAGTCATTTTCTTGTGTGATGAAAGCCCTTTCCTTTTGTTTGAGTAACTTAAAATATTTTTGTTTATAATCAATAGCCTCAAACTTCTTTTTACCAGAATCAGACTTTCAGTATTCACTTGAAAAATGACCAGTCAAGCCACACTTGAAACATTTAAATTTAGACTTATCAACCATGTTTCTGTTGGCATTGGTTGCTTCAATTTTTTATTGAATTTGAGCTTGGAAAATCTTCTGGATAGAAAAGCAAGATGCTCATCTATGTCATCCATGTCATCTTGACTAAGCAGGTCTTCATGTTCAGCTACTAACCCTTTTCCCTTGCCTTCACAAACTCTAGGGCTTGGTGCAGAATCAACAACTTCAACCTTTATCTCCTTCTCCCTTTCTTGCTCAGCAACTAATGCAATGGACCCTCCATTCTTTCTTCCTTTTTCTTGCATGTGTCATAGATTTTACAAGTACAAATGAAAATCTTGCATGTGTCATATATTTTACAAGTAGCACATGTATGTTCTGTAAATGTAAAGATGTATGTTCTGCAAACTAAACATATTTTGTAGAACATTATGTTTTGCATTTTTCTACTCATAATAAAGTGTATATGTTTTACATAATTTTCATTATAATTTTGATGTGTATATGAAATGATTCAAAAAATTATATATTATAAAATATTTTATGTAATATTTTCAAATGCAGAACATAAGTGGACATCAGGACTCCACAAAAAAGGAGGACTTCATAGAATTTTCTTGTGTATGAGTTAATCAAGAAATATAGTATGTAAAACATTTGCAAAATTTCTATTGTAATAGTGATGTTTGGACAATATGTTTCATAAAATAATATGTTATATGTAATATATTAGTTGCGGACATATATATAGACTCCAATAAAATTATGAAATCCATATAACTTGACTATATATATATGCGTGAGTGAGAGAGAGAGTTAAGTTTTATTGAGTCCTCATTGTTTGTGGAGTCATTAAGTCCACACGCGTTCGACAACTAAAATATTGCAGAACATATTATTTTGTGAATTATTTTGTACAAACATCAGTAATTTAATAAAAATTATGTAAAAACATTCAGTTTATGAGTAAAAAATTGCAAAATATATTATTCTACAAAACATGTTTAGTTTGCGGAACATTCATCTTTGCATTGCAGAACATACATGTTCTGCTTGTAAAATATATGAGATTTGTAAAATTTAATTTAAAAAGTTGTTTATAATAATTTATTTCAGAAATAATATGTTCTGAAATACTTTACGTAATATTTTAATTGCAGAACGTAAGTGAACTCTAGGACTGCACAAAAAAGGACTCTTTAAAAAGTTATATATATGTATAAATATATATAATAGGCATATAAAGTTATGTTAGTTAGATGAAGTTTTATATTGCTTAGTCAGATGAAGGACTCGAAGAATTTCTAAAAAAAATCATTTTCTTCTGTGCTGGTTCCCAATTTTTTGGAGTTAGTGCGGTTATCCTATAACTGCCAGGATTTGACATTCGACTTAATATTATTCATTGATGATTGCACGGTCAACATAAAATATCTGAAAAAATTGAAATTCAACATCACTCATTAGTATAAAGTAGATACATGTGCATTATAAAATAAACATACCAACAAAAAAAAGTGAGAATAATAATTGGCCCCAGATAAAATAATGATATCAAATTTCCCCATTATTCTTTGTGTTCACCATGATTCTAATCAACAACTCCCCCACGCAACATTACTAAGTTCGATTTTGTAGTCTAACACATCCAAGATCAGGTGTATTATCGTGTTTCGTTAAATTAAACCGTTTGCAATTATTATCAAAAACTTTAGTCATTCTATTCATTCTATTAGTCATATTTGAAAATAAATATATAATGCGCCTTTTATGGGAACTGTGGTGTACATTTAATTTTTTTTGATGTTGTTGTTGAATATTTGAAACGTGTTTGTCCATCAGTGAGCCTAATAAATCATAGATATCTTGATTTACTACTGTTATATCTATACCAGGAAAATCCAGTAAAATGTGGTGTCTTTCCTAATTCGAAATCTTGCATCATAGCCGGTATCGTGTGTCAAAGTTTTTTGTTGCTTAGAATGTCCCAAAATTGTTTCCGTCAAGCTTGATTGTGAGTCTCTTATTTTGAAGGTATCGGTTATATTCATATTTTTCTTTTTTGTTTCTTTACCAACTTTTCAAGAAATGACATAAAAAATTGTTAGGTAATAAGAGATATATGGTGATTTCTATGATTTTATGTAGTAGATTTAGAAAAACAGTTTCCCTTCTTATCAATCTTGTTGGGTATAATACTAACTACACAGCAACAATGGGCAGTTATATATCTATACTATACTATTATAAACAGAACACCCTTTATTTGTTAGTCAGTTGCTCGGTATAGTTGTTTGGTATGACAAATAACAACCGTTAGATCTAAAGTCAGAAAGATGAGAACCGTTGGATGCAATAATAAAATATTATTATATTAATGTTTAAACTACTCTCATGTATTCAGGGTTCGAACCCCGTCAACAGCTTATTATATTTAACTTTTATATTATTTATTTTAACAATTTCTACAGGTTCAGGGCTCGGGTCCCGTGAACAACATATTTTATTATATTATTTATTTTAGTCAAGTCTCAAATTATTATAAAACATATATTATTATAACTTATCATATTTTTCAATTTATTTTTTAACTATTGAAAATTATATTATAAAATATATTATTAAAAACTATCGAATGTTAAAAACAATCCGTGCATCGCACGGGTTATAGGCTAGTATATATAATAACAAGAACAAGGCAAATAACTAAATAACCAACTAACGAAACAAAACACGAAGGTAATAACAAACTATAAAGACTGTAATTGACAAAGAAAGTAAAGAAACTTATCTCTTATTGCTTTCCAAATTCTGATAAGAAGAAGAACACAACAGCTGAGTCACCAAACCCTTCAAGAGGACTTGACTGTTCTTGAAGAGATTATTGCCCCCCGTTTAAGCTGTGAAGGAATGCAGCAATATCGCTTCCAGGATAAAACAACAATAGATTAATCTGGCCACAGAACCAGCAATGATCAATGACGACTCGCACCTCAGTTTGCCCAAAAAACCTATGCAACTCTTATATGTTTGTGAGGTAGGCACCGATACTTGTATTTTTTTAATCTCAAGTATAACTCTCAATATATAGGCATCTCAAGTTGCTCTTCTTCTATTTTACTCGATGTGGTATCTCAAGTAACAAAACAGAAAAAGTAAACAAAATGGGTTTTCCTTATTATTTATATTATATCCTGATTAATTAATATTAATATTACAAAATATATTCAGAGTATGATTAAAATAATCCTTACTCAATATATTAAATATTAATAATTTAATAATCAATATAAATAATTAAACTTGTAATAGAAAAGAAAAATATAAGAGTTCCCACTAGCTCTAGGCCACACAAACATTCCACTTATACTAGTAGTTGTAAACAACATTAACACAAGATGCTATATAAACTCAATATCTTTCTTTTACAATACCAATGTCAGACAAAATCCCCATAACCCATTTCAAACAAGCAACTTTGTCTTAATATATTCATGGATTCCACTAAGAAAATGTCTTAGATCCAAATATGAAAGTTTAGGTCCTCATGTCAAGGAACAACCTCCAAGTGTTAGCTTCCAGAAATCATATCAAGAACATACATAAAATATGTCTCAAACTTTCCATTTTCTAACAAATCTTCCCTCTTCAAATTCTTTTCTTTATCCCCTTTATATTTGGTGCATTTTCATCCATTTTCGTACAACCATTCATGGTAACATTAATCATACAATATTTTTAGCAAGAAACCGTAGATACGAATGTTTGTAATAGTAGTTCATAATTAAGTTAAAACTAAAAAATAACTAATTTATTTTATACCATTTCCAGAAAAATATACCTATTGTGTGCTCAAATTCATTTTAAATTTCTTTTATAGGTTTGTGCGTGTTTATTGCATAATGGTTACCATCCTCATACGTTAGGCTATTATAAATTAAAAAAGCCATTCTTTATAGATATATCATAATGCTTCTTTATTTTTGATGCATAACATGATAATCTTCTTCTATCTTGGTTTTCACAATATATTCATGTTAATACTGTATATGTGAGTCATTAATTGTTTGAATGTAGAAGGGGCAGCCAAATATGGTTGTCGACTTCCAATAATTTCGTGAACTTTATATTTTAGGTAAAATGATGGTACCTATATTAACTAACAGTTTCATCTTTTATAAATACTGATACATTTTTAATAATCACGTTTTCTGATAATTTATGTTCACTAGCTAAAATACATAACATTTTTGTTAATATGTTTTAGTGATTAATTCTAAATTTTTAAATTAATCTTTTTATCGGTGGAAAAAAGTTTTGTTGTTAAATGAGTGCAAGGATTTCATTATTTATTTTGGATCTGATCAGTTTTTCACTGACATTGAAAGATATTGCAACTTTGTATATAATATTTTGATTTAAGTGAATACTCTTTAAAATGTTTATTTTGGAATGAGACACTGTATAATACATATATTTCAAGTATATTAAACCTTTGATCGTTGACATATATTACAACGAGTAAAGAATATATACTTGTGCACAAAAAAGTAAAATAATTTCTAAGCAACTCTTCCATAATAGTACAACAATAATACAAATTGGTACAACCATTAGGCATGAAAAACACAATGATTTTAAAATATATAAAACACAGTGCAAAAGCATGCGTACTAGAGTTTAGGGGTGCCCGTTGTGGGGTTAAATGCAAAACCCTAACACAGCCCATTAATTCGATTATCATTGTTCATTTTAATTAGTATTGTTTTTACAAACCATTGATTAACAAGTATTTTGGTAATTCATATAATGTTGGATATGTTTGATTAAGTCTTTAAAAAACAATAACAATTGTCATTGTGTGACTATTTTTTTCTAAAACCGTTGTTCTTTACATTTCGCAAAGTGCTTAAGTTGAAATATAAGGTTGAGTAAATTGTTTATTAACGTAATAACAGGCTTCTGTTTATTCTATATTGAAACAATAAAAAAGCCAAGTTCACAAAATGACGGTAATAGAGAACAAAAATATAGAAGCATACTCATCCCCTAATCTGGGCAGGCAACATCAACATTAATGTAGCATCACCATGCATGATCATAATTTTTGTGTTGAACATCATCCTCGGTCCCTCACCCCATATATAAATATTCCATGTCCATAAATTCTTTATTGGTTCCGCGCTCGCTTGCAAATAATAAATATACAAACGTCAAACTGAAATACGGATATTAAAACTGTTATGAAGTAACTAATTAATGTGGCTACTAAATTTACTACATGGTTTACTGAATGTATTCCATTAAGATTATCGGTCCATGTACATAACTTGCAATTATTCGGAAACAAGGGTCCAAAAAATAATTTATCAACTGTGTACGGTTAATATGGGGAAAGGTAAATCACTCTAATTAACCTGTTTCCTGAAATGGCTTCTTAAATAGGCCAAATTTCTGAATTATCTAAAAATTTGGTACTCAGACTTAGTGCTATAATGGAAGCAAAGAAGATTAAACCTAAAGAAAGAACACAAATAGGCAGGCGATAAAAGTTTTATTGATCTTGAGGATACAGATTATAGCATACGTTTAGGTTATAGCCAATAAATTTTATATAATATAGTGATATGTCCTAGTTAGACCCCCGAAATCTCTACATTTCGGATTACCAATTCAGATATATTCTAAAAAATCTCCACCTTAACTTGAATAATCTCTCTAAAAACAGATGTACTAGATGCACTATAATAATTCCAGATGTCCTATAAAAAAAATTCCATTCTCAGATTTTTCCCCAATTGGAAAATCAACAACTCCGAACATTTAGCAATTTTAAACAATGTTGAAACTTGCTATGAGAAACCGGCTCGGTGAGAATATCATTTATATTATCAACAATACCCACTTTAATCGCCTTGATTCCCTTCTCACTTCTTAGAAAATGATATCTTATATTTATGTGCTTAGTCTGATCATGACTTGGCTCTGATAAATAGATTGCTCTGAGACTATCACAATACACCGTAACCTGATCATGATGTAGACCCCAATCACTGACCAAACCTTTCAACCAAATTCCTTCTTTTGCGGCTTCTGTTAATGCCATGTACTGTGCTTCTGTAGTAGACAAAGTCAGATTAGGTTCCAGAGTAGCTTTCCAACTGACAATGGAACCACCTACAGTGAAAGCATAACTAGTAATAGATCTTCTACTGCCATAAAATATTTTTGGTGCATTTTCATCCGTTTTCGTACAACCATTAACGGTAACATTAATCCTACAATATTTTTAGAAAGAAATCGCAGATAAGGATGTTTGTAGTAGTAGTTCATAATTAAGTTAAAAAACTAAAAAATACTAATTCATTTTATACCATTTCCAGTAAAATATACCTATTGTATGCTCAAATTCATTTCAAATGTTTGATATAAGTTTGTGTGTGCTTATTGAATAGTGGTTACCATCCTCATACTTTAGGCTATTATAAATTAAAAATATCCATTCCTTAGTAAATTAGATATATCAAGCTTCCTACTACGAAACGGTGGACATGTACTCCTTTTCCTCAGCCGACTTAGGTGCTAAGCGATAAATAGTTGTACATTTGTAGCACTAGGAATATCTATGGGCTCTACTGTAGATATGCCAAACCTTGAAAAAATTCTCTAAATGTATCCCTTCTGTGACAAGAAGAGTTTCATTTTACTTATATCCATATAAATCTCCATTCCCAGAATTTTCCGAGCCGCGCCCCAGTCGTTTACTTCAAACTCAGCACTAAAGAGACCCTTTAACTTCTGAGCATCAAAATTGTTCTCTGACGCTATCAACAAATCATATACATGCAGAACCAGATAAACAAAGAACCATTTTCTGTCTTACTATAATAAACACATCAATAATATTGACATAACAACATCTTTATTTTATTTCTACTGAAATAATATAGAAAAGCTAAGTTTTATTTGTCGTATGAGTGCAAGGATTTCATTCTTTTATTTTGGATCTGATCAGTTTTTCATTGACCTTGAAAGATATTGCAACTTTGTATATAATATTTTGACTTAAGTGAATACTCTTTAAAATGTTTATTTTGGAATGAGGCATTATATATGACATATATTTTCGAGTTGAAAAAACCCTTGATCGATGACATATAATTTGTAAGCAACTCTTCCACAATAGTACAAAAATAATAAAAAAATGGTACAACCATTGGGCAAGAAAAACACAATGATTTTAGAATATGTAAAATATAGTGCAAAGCATGCATACGAGAGTTTAGGGGTGCCCGTTTTGGGGTTAAATGCAAAACCCTGACACAACCTATTTATTCGATTATCATTGTTCATTTTAGTTAGTATTGTTTTTACAAACCATTGATTAACAAGTATTTTGGTAATGATTTTAATTGTATTAAGTGCATAAAAATAATAACCATTGTCATTTTATGACTATTTATTTATAACAACGTTGTTCTTTGCATTCCACAAAGTGCTTAAGAAGAAACATAAGGTTGAGTAAACTGTTTATTGACATAATAACAGGCTTTTGTTTCTTCTATTGAAATAATATAAAAGCCAAGTTCACCAAATGACGGTAATAAGGAACGAAAATATAGAAGCATACTCATCCCCAAATCTGGGCAAACAACGTCAACATTAATATAGCATCACCATGCACGGTCATCATTTTTACGTTGAACATCATCCTCGGTCCCTAATCTCATATTAAAATGTTCCATGTCCGTAAATTCTTGATTGGTTCCATGATTTGCTTGCAAATAATAAATATACAAACATCAAACTGAAATACTGATATTTAAAACTGTTATGAAGTAACTAATTAATGTGGCTACTAAATTTACTACATGGTTTAGTGAATGTATTCCATCAAGATTATCGGTCCATGTACATAACTTGCATTATTCGGAAAAAAGGGTCCAAAAAATAATTTATCAACTGTTTACGGTTAATATGGGGAAAGGTAAATCACTCTAATCAACGTGTTTCCTGAAATGACTTCTTAAATAGGCCAAATTTGTGAATTATCTAAAATTTAGTACTCAGACTTGGTGCTATAATGGAAGCAAAGAAGATTAAACCTAAAGAAAGAACACAAATAGGCAGACGATAAAAGTTTTATTGTTCTTGAGATACAGATTATAGCATACGTTTAGGTTATGACCAATAGATTTTATATAATACTGTTGATATGTCCTAGTTAGACCCCCGAATCTCTGTATTTGGGATTACCGATTCAAGATATATTCTAAAAAATCTCCACCTTTACTTGAATTCTCACGCTAAAAACAAAATATACGAGATGTACTATAATAATTCCAGATGTACTATAAAAAAATTCCTTTTTCGGATTTTGCCCTAAATGGGAAATCAACAACTCCGAACATTTAGCAATTTCAAACAATGTTGAAACTTGCTATGTGAAACCGGCTTGGTGAAAATATCATTTATATTATCAACAATACCCACTTTAATCGTCTTGATTCCCTTCTCACTTCTTAGAAAATGATATCTTATGTCTATGTGCTTAGTCTGCTCATTATGGAATTGGTCCTCTGATAAACAGATTGCTCTGAGACTATCACAATACACCGTAACCTGATCATGATGTAGACCCCAATCACTGACCAAATCTTTCAACCGAATTCCTTCTTTTGCGGGTTCTGTCAATGCCATGTACTGTGCTTCTGTAGTAGCAAAGTCACATTGGGTTGCATAGTAGCTTTCCAACTGACAATGGAATCGCCTAGAGTAAAAGCATAACTAGTAATAGATCTTCTACCGCCAAAAATTTTTGGTGCATTTTCATCCGTTTTCGTACAACCATTAAGGGTAACATTAATCCTAAATATTTTTAAAAAGAAATCGCAGATAAGGATGTTTGTAGTAGTAGTTCATAACTAAGTTAAAAAACTAAAAATACTAATTCATTTATACCATTTCCAGTAAAATATACCTATTGTATGC